>NW_018404348.1:381145-385574 GCF_002113885.1 Mizuhopecten yessoensis
GTTTGTCAGTGGATAGTGTTTATCGGTACTACGTTTGTCAGTGGATAGTGTTTATTGGTGCTACGTTTGTCAGTGGATAGTCTTTATCGGTACTACGTTTGTCAGTGGAAAGTGTTTATCGGTACTACGTTTGTCAGTGGATAGGGTTTATCGGTACTACGTTTGTCAGTGGATAGTCTTTATCGGTACTACGTTTGTCAGCGGAAAGTGTTTATCGGTACTACGTTTGTCAGTGTATAGGGTTTATCGGTACTACGTTTGTCAGTTTGTCAGTGGATGGTGTTTATCGGTACTACGTTTGTCAGTGGATAGGGTTTATTGGTGCTACGTTTGTCAGTGGATAGTGTTTATCGGTACTACGTTTGTCAGTGGATAGTCTTTATCGGTACTACGTTTGTCAGTGGAAAGTGTTTGTCGGTACTACGTTTGTCAGTGGATAGTGTTTATAGGTACTACGTTTGTCAGTGAATAGTGTTTATCGATACTACGTTTGTCAGTGGATAGTGTTTATAGGTAATACGTTTGTCAGTGGAAAGTGTTTATCGGTACTACGTTTGTCAGTGGATAGTGTTTATCGGTACTAGGTTTGTCAGTGGATAGTGTTAATCGGTACTACGTTTGTCAGTGGATAGTGTTTATCGGTACTACGTTTGTCAGTGGATAGTGTTTATCGGTACTACCTTTGTCAGTGGAAAGTGTTTATCGGTACTACGTTTGTCAATGGAAAGTGTTTATCGGTACTACCTTTGTCAGTGCATAGTGTTTATCGGTACTACGTTTGTCAGTGCATAGTGTTTATCGGTACTACGTTTGTCAGTGGATAGTTTTTATCGGTAGTACGTTTGTCAGTTTGTCAATGGATAGTGTTTATCGGTACTACGTTTGTCAGTGGATAGTGTTTATCGGTACTACGTTTGTCAGCTTGTAATTCATTTGTGCAGCTTCCATTTGAAACTGATAAAACATGTCGTCAAAGGTAAGCTAAACAACATTAAAGGAGTGTTTGTATGTACACATTTCATAATAGATATGTAGAAAATATCAACGTCGGTCACCATAAAACCATACCTATACTTAAATGGTAAAATGTAATAACATATTCTATCAACACACTATCATCCAATGTAATCGCCTGTGATTAGGAATCATGATACCTGTCGTCTCGGTGACCAGCAGCTCTAACACCTGTCCGTATGCTGAGCCGTAGCTGTTTTCAACCTCACAGTTGAATCTACCGCTGTCGTTAAGAGAGGGACTGATGACTGTAAGGGCCGGTTGGGTTGTGTCACCGCCGGAATATTTCACATTGTCTATTACCAACATTTCGGTGAAAGAGCTCGAGGCATTAATATTTTTGTACCAGGTGACTGAAAAAATGGCCGGGTTCGCGGTCACCTCACATGCTAAAACCACATCAACACCTATCGTTGAAAAGTATTCAGATCCTACAGTGGCCACCGTAGGTTTTCCCACTACAATAACAAAACAGGTTTGTTTATGACATCTTGATTTTTGATAAAAAAATCATTTGTTCTGACGTCATTAGGAAATATTTGTGTCATTTTTTGAAGTGATTAAACTACTTCATATTTAACGAATTGGTTGAAATAAAATACAGGTCTGAACGAAATCAAAATGACCAGTGCTTAAAAGATTTAAATGCATTCTTGCAAAATAAAAATGATATCCGCTAAAAGAAACTCCCACAAGGTGCGGTAGCGTGTCTTGGAGATATGCTTAATCAGAGATATTTAAAATATCCCATTTAATCCATATATTGTCTTCAAAACCTTCTATATCACCATTCCAAATGACCTCCTTTGGTTCATAGTACAATTTAGGAACAGTCTTTTAGCTGGGACAGTGTCGTACTTCCCGTGGTTTTAATGGTTCCGTTTACGTCAGAGACAAGTGTCAAACAGAGATCATTCGGGAAATTTCGTCAAAATTTGAAGCTTAAAATCGAACATCATTCGTTAATTTCCGTCAAATTTGAAGTCATGACATGATTAGTCCCTGAAAACTCTAAAAAGTCTGCCGGAAGGACCCGAACAATTTGTTGACAGTCGAAAACCATTCGAGAATTTCTGGAAATTTGAATTTGAAGTCCTGACATGATTCGTCCCCTACTACTATAAAAGTATGACGAAAGGACCCGAACAACTCGTAGTAAGATACAGAGACTGACCAATAGAAAATTGTAAATGTGACAGCCTTACTTACGCGTACTCTCAGTCGTAGAAGATAGCACAGGTAATATGACCAGGCTCAGAGTAATAAGTAAACAATACAGCGCTCTATTCAGCTTCATTTTCTAGAAAACAAAACAAAACGAGTTTCAAAATTATACAGGTGAACATATTTATTTAAATATAAAAGACACTTGCTGTCCATTCTCTCACATATTGGAGAGCCTGAGTTGTTTCTCCATCTCAGAACACAAACGCAATGTACATTGTATATGAAAATTATATATTTTGTGTTAAGGACGGATAGCAATTGAACTATATACTGCTTATGAATCAAGTTAAATGATGTAGAATATATATCTTTTAGAAGATAAGTAAGTTATTAAAAAACAAATAAGGCATCGTTTTAACTTTATTGTACAGGTAATTGGGTAGCTAATGCAATGCTTTTCCTATCCAGTTAAACATAAGTGACTATTGGGTCCTCGCAAATGAGACCATGTTTAAGACATTATATACTATTTGTTATAGTAGGGTAGGCTAATTAATGTAACACAATTAACCGTTAGCTTATACTTTACCTTAACTAACACCTCCAGCTTTACACAATTAATTACAATGAAAATAATATGCTTATCTGATTTGTGGTCATCAAAAGTAATTTATATATATTAAATTATGTTAAACATCAAACTCCTTCAAATCAATCAAACATTCTAAATTCTGCAATAACTGTCATAAAGTGTCTACTTTTATAATCAACGTTACGTCTTGCATTTAGATGTAAATCAATGTTTTTGTTGATTTACTCTATGATGCCTAGCGATGCCATTCCTGTGGTTTGCCACGGTACCTACATCCAACTCCATTCCACTTTATTTAAGTAAAGGATGCTCTAGAAAATGTTGTTAGGCTCCTATAACACACATTGCTATTGATGACAAACTTAATGAATTCCGGCTTGTTGGTAAATATATATATCATGGGCTCATATAGGACAACCATTGATAGGTTCGGTGTAACATTTCAATGGTAATACTATGTATACTGACACGATGGTCAGCAGACAAATGGACCGTTAGAGTATTTCAGTAAGGATTTACGAGAGGACATGTTAATTGTCGACATATCGGCATCACATTGTTCTATGCCTTAATCTAACTCTTTGAAAGAAAGATGAAGGAACCGTAAAAAAAGACGTATGTGGACAGAAAGTGAACTTATTCTCGCCACCCGTTGCACCAGTCGTAGCGCGTATATGTACGCCACTAGACAGAAGTGATATAACGGTTACAGCACAAACAGAGCAACAAAATATAGCACCAGGATTATATTAATCCTACGGCAACTATAACATGAAGTAAACTATTGACTTATTTATATTACAACAAAGTTCGTTATAGAGGAATGTATTATGACTGCATTGGAATATTGCTATAACTATATATAACTAAAAGAAAGCCAAAAAAAAAAATGGTCCAGCATGAATTCGAGTATATTACCAATATATTTGTGTGAAACAGGAACGTATTTTCAGGCTGAAATTCCCATTATAGGAGATTTTCATACCGATTGATAAAAAAGAAAAAGAAAAAACAAAAACCGAAAACAAATTTCGGGTTCTAGGCCGCGATTAGAAATGTTATTTTTCAATATATATAAGTGATGATGAAAAATTGATTCATCCTTACCAAATCGATTCTAACGTTCCACTTTTATCAAACTCGCAAATAAGTAGGTTATATTAGTGTCACATGTTTAAAATAAAATACTTCTTAAATACTTTAAATTATTAAAAACATCCGGTCAATACTTCTTACATAAGAAAGAGTCATAAAGTATAAAAGATATCAAAATTGTACCCAAAAAACTAAAGGCATGGTCACGAAAACATTACCACACTAATTACATACTTTTGTTAAAAGGGTACATGATTAGAAAAAGAACTGTAATTTTTAATAATGCTATTTATGCACGATCAAAGCAGTTTTTCATGATTATTAGATTTCGGAGAGATTTCCTAGTCTTAAGTAACAAACAGTTTAATTAATTATTAGATAACATTAGATCTTAAAGTGATAGGATAGCTTTGTAATAGATAAAATTATGTCATAAATGTATAATAGATACTATATCTGTAGTGTGTGACGTGTTGTGTTTAATCTGTAGTGTGTGACATATTGTGTTTAATCTGTAGTGTGTAACGTGTTGTGTTTGATCTGTAGTGTGTGACGTGTTGT
>NW_018404348.1:386212-386281 GCF_002113885.1 Mizuhopecten yessoensis
ACGTTTAATCTGTAATGTGTGACATGTTGTGTTTAATCTGTAGTGTGTGACGTGTTGTGTTAAATCTGT
>NW_018404348.1:386586-386721 GCF_002113885.1 Mizuhopecten yessoensis
CGTGTTATATTTAATCTGTAATGTGTAACATGTTGTGTTTTATCTGTAGAGTGTGTGCCTTGTTGTGTTAAATATGTAGTGTGTGACGTGTTATATTTAATCTGTAGTGTGTAACATGTTGTGTTTAATCTGTAG
>NW_018404348.1:387310-387544 GCF_002113885.1 Mizuhopecten yessoensis
CTGTAGAGTGTGTGCCTTGTTGTGTTTGATATGTAGTGTGTGACATGTTGTGTTTAATCTGTAGAGTGTGACGTGTCATGTTTAATCTGTAGTGTGTGACGTGTTGTGTTTGATTTGTAGTGTGTGACATGTTTTGTTTAATCTGTAGTGTGTAACGTGTTATTTTTAATCTGTAGAGTGTGACGTGTCGTGTTTAATCTGTAGTGTGTGACATGTTGTGTTTAATCTGTAATG
>NW_018404348.1:388991-389217 GCF_002113885.1 Mizuhopecten yessoensis
ATTGTGTTTAATCTGTAGTGTGTGACATGTTGTGTTAAATCTGTAGTTTGTCCCGTGTTGTGTTTATTCTGTAGTGTGTGACGTGTTGTGTTTAATCTGTAGTGTGTGACGTTTTGTGTTTAATCTGTAGCGTGTGCCGTGTTGTATTCAATCTATAGTGTATGACCTGTTGTGTTTAATTTGTAGTGTGTGACGTGTTGTGTTTGATATGTAGTGTATGACCTGT
>NW_018404348.1:396669-396993 GCF_002113885.1 Mizuhopecten yessoensis
TAGTGTGTGCCGTGTTGTGTTTAATATGTTGTGTGTGCCGTGTTGCGTTTGATCTGTAGTGTATGACCTGTTGTGTTTAATATGTAGTGTGTGCCGTGATGTGTTTGATCTGTAGTGTATGACCTGTTGTGTTTAATCTGTAGTGTGTGCCGTGTTGTGTTTAAACTGTAGTGTATGACCAATTGTGTTTAATCCGTAGTGTGTGCCGTGCTGTGTTTAATCTGTAGTGTGTGTAGTGTTGTGTTTTTTCCGTAGTGTGTGCCGTGTTGTGTTTGATCTGTAGTGTATTACCTGTTGTGTTTAATCTGTAGTGTGTGACTTGTT
>NW_018404348.1:398222-405812 GCF_002113885.1 Mizuhopecten yessoensis
AATCTGTAGTGTGTGCCGTGTTGTGTTTAATCTGTAGTGTGTGCCGTGTTGTGTTTAATTTGTAGTGTGTGCCGTGTTGTGTTTGATCTGTAGTGTGTGCCGTGTTGTGTTTGATCTGTAGTGTATGACCTGTTGTATTTAATCGGTAGTGTGTGCAGTGTTGTGTTTGATCTGTAGTATATGACCTGTTATGTTTAATCTATAGTGTGTGCCGTGTTGTGTTTAATCCGTTGTGTATACCGTGTTGTGTTTAATCTGTAGTGTGTGACCTGTTGTGTTTAAGACTACATTTATATTTCATTCACCCGTTATTGCATTATTTTGTTAAACACAACGTCTGTTCACAAACCATATACACACAAATAATAGTAAACGTTATTGTGGTCATTGAAGGACCATAATTATTAACATTTATCATTAGTTTTATATATTTTTTGGTAAACAACAATAATTAGTTTTTTGTTATTATAATGTTTCTTTACCGAATTGGAACTATATCGATTCATCGATATTTGTCCTCCTAAAGCCATTTCAATAATTTATCATTAACTAGATGGTGCTTCTAGACAATACAACGTTAAGAGAAGTGTAATCGAAAAATCTCTGTGTTTGATTCCCCAGGATGTACTATATTAACCGCGGCAGCAATTGTCGTCGCCTGTGAGAAGCCGTTCAAATTCAAAGGATTTTATTACATAGAGCTTCACAGCTCATCTGTATAGCATACACATACAAATATTACAAAATAACAACATGATGTGCGGGACACAATACATAGTGCAGTGGAGAATGGATATCAGTACACTTTACATTAATGATTTTCTCAAATTGGTAGCATAGTATATATATTTGCTTATGTACTTAAAAGCTGTTCTAGTTAAAATACCTACGACAAATTATTACTGGACTCTAAGGTTGCTTTACAAATACTGTGGTGCTCTCAGATAACAACCTCCAATCAATCACGTATGTCAGTAATCTCCTCAAACTCCGATTTTCCATGACATTTTTCCCGAAGTTTAATCGCCGTAATGATTAAAATAAAATCATTTACCGTACAGTTGACTTATAGCTCAAACTGTCGGGGTAAGACAGAAAAATACACGTATTTTAACCTTCGGGCGATATTGTTATTCATGGAACGGCGAAAAGCATAAAGCTCACTTCGAATGCAAAAGAAGATTAAACTATTTTCCAGCAAATACAGTGAATTCTCATATTTAATCTGCTATCACGAAATCACATTAATTAATGACGTGGCGTCATGCATATTGCGTTTATGACGTCACTGCATTGTCTTTAACAGGGCGTAAAACTCGTCTGTAATCTATGGTGTGGATAGAGACAATCGTCCAGACAAAACCGTGAGTACACGTACACCTGTCAAGGGAAATAGCAATTCAAAAGCAATGCTATAAACACCGACTAATTGGTCTGGTGTCATGACTGCATCTGTATACCACTGTAGCACTTGTATCACGCGCTGTCACTAGCTACGTTACTAACGTGGTAGTCTTTACTGAAACTGGATTGCGGTATTCACTCGCCAATATCTATTTAGATCAATTAGTTTCTGTTTTACATGACCTGATATGAATAACTAGATTATAATGAATTCGTTTGTGTAATCAGTGAGACATAACACTAGATGATAAGCGCTTTGGCGTCATATCACGATTATGACACAACAGCGCATCACAATTACTCTAACTTCTAAACACGTTATTAGGTATTATTATCGAGATGATTATCACGTTCAAACGAGATGACTAACGTGTTTTAACTGGATAACTGTGGTATTTGAGAATCACAGTACTACTGCTAAGAACTGTAAGCATAAATGTGAAGTTATGTTTACCGACATGTAAATACAGTGTAACTTATATAAAATAAATTCTGAAAGGGAACACATATATTGCAGAACCAATTTTTACGAAAAAAGATAACTATAAAATTATTCGAGCCCTGGACATCCTATTAAAGTAGTTCTAACCTGATCAGTGGTGACTATCTCCCATTGCCTGTGATATCCACACTCTGTCACATTCCCTGTGATATCGACACTCTGGCTCATTCCCTGTGATATCCATACTCGTGCCCATTCCCTGTGATATCCACTGTCTGTCCCATTCCCTGTGATATCCACACTCTAGCCCATTCCCTTTGATAGCCACCCTCTAGACCATTCCCTGTGATATCCACACTCTTGCCCATTCCCTATGATATCCACACACTCTGTCCGATTCCCTGTGATATCCACACTCTTTCCCATTCCCTGTGATACCCACATTCTGTCCCATTCCCTGTGATATCCACACTCTAGCCCATTCCCGTTGATAGCCACACTCTAGCCCATTCCCTGTGATACCCACACTCTAGCCCATTCCCTGTGATGTCCACACTCTAGCCTATTCCCTGTGATACCCACACTCTATCCCATTCCCTGTGATGTCCACACTCTTGCCCATTCCCTGTGATATCCATACTCTAGCCCATTCCCTGTGATATCCACACTCTTGCCCATTCCCTGTGATATTCACACTCTAGCCCATTCCCTGTGATATCCATACTCTAGCCCATTCCCTGTGATACCCACACTCTGTCCCATTCCCTGTGATATCCACACTCTTGCCCATTCCCTGTGATATCCACACACTCTGTCCGATTCCCTGTGATATCCACACTCTTTCCCATTCCCTGTGATACCCACATTCTGTCCCATTCCCTGTGATATCCACACTCTTGCCCATTCCCTATGATATCCACACTTTTGCCCATTCCCTTGTGATATCCACACTTTTGCCCATTCCCTGTGATATCCACACTCTGTCCCATTCCCTGTGATATCCACACTCTTGCCCATTCCCTGTGATATCCACACTCTGTCCCATTCCCTGTGATATCCACACTCTTGCCCATTCCCTATGATATCCACACTTTTGCCCATTCCCTGTGATATCCACACTTTTGCCCATTCCCTGTGATATCCACACTCTGGCCCATTCCCTGTGATATCCACACTCTGGCTCATTCCCTGTGATATCCATACTCGTGCCCATTCCCTGTGATACACACACTCTGTCCCATTCCCTTTGGTATCCACACTCTTGTCCATTACCTGTGATACCCACACTCTGTCCCGTTCCCTGTGATATCCACACTCTAGCCCATTCCCGGTGATATTCACACTTTTGCCCATTCCCTGTGATATCCACACTCTGTCCCATTCCCTGTGATATCCACACCCTGGCCCATTCCCTGTGATACCCACACTCGTGCCCATTCCCTGTGATATCCACTGTCTGCCCCATTCCCTGTGATATCCACACTCTAGCCCATTCCCTTTGATAGCCACACTCTAGACCATTCCCTGTGATATCCACCCTCTAGCCTATTCCCTGTGATATCCACACTCGTGCCCATTCCCTGTGATACCCACACTCTAGTCCATTCCCTGTGATATCCACACTCTTTCCCATTCCCTGTGATATCCACACTCTAGCCGACTCCTTGTGATATCCACACTCTAGCCTATTCCCTGTGATATCCACACTCTAGCCCATTCCCTGTGATATCCACACTCTGTCCCATTCCCTGTGATATCCACACTCTAGCCGATTCCCTGTGATATCCACACTCTAGCCTATTCCCTGTGATATCCACACTCATTAAAGTAGTTCTAACCTGATCAGTGGTGACTATATCCCATTGCCTGTGATATCCACACTCTGTCTCATTCCCTGTGATATCCACACTTTTGCCCATTCCCTGTGATACCCACACTCTGGCCCATTCCCTATGATATCCAGCTTTACTGAAAGTATACACAACACATTCTGTCCCATTCCCTGTGATATCGACACTCTGGCTCATTCCCTGTGATATCCACACTTTTGCCCATTCCCTATGATATCCACACTTTTGCCCATTCCCTATGATATCCAGCTTTACTGAAAGTATACACATGTGATATCCACACACTCTGTCCGATTCCCTGTGATATCCACCCTCTAGCCCATTCCCTGTGATACCCACACTCTGTCCCGTTCCCTGTGATATCCACACTCATTAAAGTAGTTCTAACCTGATCAGTGGTGACTATATCCCATTGCCTGTGATATCCACACTCTGTCCCATCCCCTGTGATATCCACACTCTAGACCAATACCTATGATATCCACACTCTAGACCAATACCTATGATATCCACACTCTAGACCATTCCCTTTGATATCCACACTCTAGACTATTCCCTATGATATCCACACTCTACCCCATTCCCTGTGATATCCACACTTTTGCCCATTCCCTATGATATCCACACTCTGGCCCACTGAAAGAATACACAACCCAATATCCACACTCTTGCCCATTCCCTATGATATCCAGCTTTACTGAAAGTATACACAACCCAAGCTTTATTGAAAGTATACACAACCCACGCTTTACTGAAAGAAGACACAACCCACGCTTTACTGAATTCCCTGTGATATCCACACTATGGCCCATTTCCCGTGATATCCACACTCTAGCTCATTCCCTGTGATATCCATACTCGTGCCCATTCCCTGTGATACACACACTCTGTCCCATTCCCTTTGGTATCCACACTCTTGTCCAGTACCTGTGATACCCACACTCTGTCCCATTCCCTTTGGTATCCACACTCTTGTCCAGTACCTGTGATACCCACACTCTGTCCCATTCCCTTTGATATCCACACTCCTGAAAGAAGACACAACCCAAGCTTTACTCTAGCCCATTCCTGGTGATATTCACACTTTTGCCCATTCCCTGTGATACCCACACTCTAGCCTATTCCCTGTGATATCCATACTCTAGCCAATTCCCTGTGATACCCACACTCTGTCCCATTCCCTGTGATACCCACACTCTGTCCCGTTCCCTGTGATATCCACACTCTAGACCAATACCTATGATATCCACCCTCTAGCCCATTCCCTGTGATACCCACACTCTGGCCCATTCCCTATGATATCCTTACTGAAAGTATACACAACCTACGCTTTACTGAAAGTATACACATGTGATATCCACACACTCTGTCCGATTCCCTGTGATATCCACCCTCTGTCCCATTCCCTGTGATACCCACACTCTAGACCAATACCTATGATATCCACACTCTAGCCCATTCCCTTTGATATCCGTGCTCTTGTCCATTCCCTTTGATATCCACTCTCTAGTCGATGCCCTATGATATCCACACTCTACCCCATTCCCTGTGATATCCAAAGAAGACACAACCCAAGCTTTACTCTAGCCCATTCCTGGTGATATTCACACTTTTGCCCATTCCCTGTGATATCCACCCTCTGTCCCATTCCCTGTGATATCGACACTCTGGCTCATTCCCTGTGATATCCACACTTTTGCCCATTCCCTGTGATACCCACACTCTGTCCCGTTCCCTGTGATATCCACACTCTTGCCCATTCCCTATGATATCCAGCTTTACTGAAAGTATACACATGTGATATCCACACACTCTGTCCGATTCCCTGTGATATCCACACTTTTGCCCATTCCCTATGATATCCAGCTTTACTGAAAGTATACACAGCCCACGCTTTACTGAAAGATATTCACACTTTTGCCCATTCCCTGTGATATCCATACTCGTGCCCATTCCCTGTGATACACACACTCTGTCCCATTCCCTTTGATATCCACACTGAAAGAATACACAACCCAATATCCACACTCTTGCCCATTCCCTATGATATCCAGCTTTACTGAAAGTATACACAGCCCACGCTTTACTGAAAGATATTCACACTTTTGCCCATTCCCTGTGATATCCATACTCTAGCCCATTCCCTGGGATACCCACACTCTGTCCCATTCCCTGTGATACCCACACTCTAGAGCATTCCCTGTGATATCCACACTTTTGCCCATTCCCTATGATATCCACCCTCTACCCCATTCCCTGTGATATCCAAAGAAGACACAACCCAAGCTTTACTCTAGCCCATTCCTGGTGATATTCACACTTTTGCCCATTCCCTGTGATACACACACTCTGTCCCATTCCCTTTGATATCCACACTGAAAGAATACACAACCCACGTTTTACTGTAAGAATACCCGACCCACATATCCACACTCTGTCCCATTCCCTGTATATCCACACTCTAGCCCATTCCCTGTGAACACAACCCACGCTTTACTGAAAGTAAACACAACCCACGCTTTACTGAATTCCCTGTGATATCCACACTATGGCCCATTTCCCGTGATATCCACACTCTAGCCCATTCCCTATAATATCCACACTCTAGACCATTCCCTATGATATCCACCCTCTACCCCATTCCCTGTGATATCCAAAGAAGACACAACCCAAGCTTTACTGAAAGTATACACAACACATTCTGTCCCATTCCCTGTGATATCCAAAGAAGACACAACCCAAGCTTTACTGAAAGAATACACAACACACGTTTTACTGAAAGAATACACAACTAGACCATTCCCTGTGATATCCACCCTCTAGCCCATTCCCTTTGATATCCACACTGAAAGAATACACAACCCACGCTTTACTGAATTCCCTGTGATATCCACACTCATTAAAGTAGTTCTAACCTGATCAGTGGTGACTATATCCCATTGCCTGTGATATCCACACTCTGTCCCATTCCCTTTGGTATCCACACTCTTGTCCAGTACCTGTGATACCCACACTCTGTCCCGTTCCCTGTGATATCCACACTCATTAAAGTAGTTCTAACCTGATCAGTGGTGACTATATCCCATTGCCTGTGATATCCACACTCTGTCTCATTCCCTGTGATATCCACACTATAGCCTATTCCCTGTGATATCCCTAATCGTGCCCATTCCCTGTGATACACACACTCTGTCCCATTCCCTGTAATATCCACACTCTGTCCCATTCCCTGTAATATCCACACTCTAGCCGATTCCCTGTGATATCCACCCTCTAGCCTATTCCCTGTGATATCCCTAATCGTGCCCATTCCCTGTGATACCCACACTCTGGCCCATTCCCTTTGATATCCACACTCTTGACCATTCCCTCTGATATCCACACTCTAGACTATTCCCTATGATATCCCCACTCTATCCCATTCCCTGTGATATCCTCACTCTGTCCCATTCCCTGTGATACCCACACTCTAGCCCATTCCCTGTGATAGCCACACTCTAGACCATTCCCTGTGATATCCACCCTCTGTCCCATTCCCTGTGATATCCACTCTGGCCCATTCTCTATGATATCCACACTTTTGCCCATTCCCTATGATATCCAGCTTTACTGAAAGTATACACAACCCAAGCTTTATTGAAAGTATACACAACCCACGCTTTACTGAATTCCCTGTGATATCCACACTCTTGCTCATTACCTGTGATATCCACACTCTAGCCCATTCCCTTTGATATCCACACTCTTGACCATTCCCTTTGATATCCACACTCTAGACCATTCCCTATGATATCCACACTCTATCCCATTCCCTGTGATATCCACACTCTAGACCATTCCCTTTGATATCCACACTCTAGACCAATACCTATGATATCCACACTCTAGCCCATT
>NW_018404348.1:406151-406614 GCF_002113885.1 Mizuhopecten yessoensis
TCTGGCCCATTCTCTATGATATCCACACTTTTNCACACTCTAGCCCATTCCCTATGATATCCACACTCTATCCCATTCCCTGTGATATCCACACTCTAGCCCATTCCCTGTGATATCCACACTCTAGCCCATTCCCTTTGATATCCACACTCTTGACCATTCCCTTTGATATCCACACTCTAGACCATTCCCTATGATATCCACACTCTATCCCATTCCCTGTGATATCCACACTCTAGACCATTCCCTTTGATATCCACACTCTAGACCAATACCTATGATATCCACACTCTAGCCCATTCCCTATGATATCCACACTCTGGCCCATTCCCTATGATATCCACACTCTAGCCCATTCCCTGTGATATCCACACTCTAGCCCATTCCCTTTGATATCCACACTCTAGACCAATCCCTGTGATATCCACACTCTAGACCATTCCCTATGATATCCACACTCTAG
>NW_018404348.1:408295-408601 GCF_002113885.1 Mizuhopecten yessoensis
CCACGCTTTAATGAAAGTATACACAACCCACGCTTTATTGAAAGTATACACAACCTACGCTTTACTGAAAGTATACACAACCCACGCTTTACTGAAAGAATACACAACCCACGCTTTATTGAAAGGATACACAACCCGCGCTTTACTGAAAGTATACACAACCCACGCTTTACTGAAAGCATACACAACACACGTTTTACTGAAAGAATACACAACACACGCTTTAATGAAAGTATACACAACACACGCTTTAATGAAAGCATACACAACCCACGCTTTATTGAAAGGATACACAACCCACGCTTT
>NW_018404349.1:0-122 GCF_002113885.1 Mizuhopecten yessoensis
GACGTGTCTGTAATATCAGTAAGGTTACCACGTGATTGTAATATTGGTAAGGTTACCACGTTTTTGTAATATTGGTGAGGTTACCACGTGTTTGTAATATTGGTAAGGTTACCACGTGTTTG
>NW_018404349.1:4061-4170 GCF_002113885.1 Mizuhopecten yessoensis
TGTAATATTAGTAAGTATCACGTGTTTGTAATATTGGTAAGGTTACCGCGTGTTTGTAATATTGGTAAGTTTCATTGTTTTAATATCAGTAAGGTTACGACGTGTCTGT
>NW_018404350.1:0-122 GCF_002113885.1 Mizuhopecten yessoensis
GTTTTTAGGCATCGTAAACTGATTGTCTGTGATAATAACGGACGACGCGCACAATCAGGTTTGCTCGACTGTCCCGTTGAAGGGGAGCTATAGGCAAACGAATGCAAATAACAAATATTATT
>NW_018404350.1:3947-4544 GCF_002113885.1 Mizuhopecten yessoensis
TTAACATACATGTATTGTAATGAACGGAAATACAATTTGACGACGAACCAGTTCATGCAAAGAATCACTTTAAAAAAGTCCAATTACCCATCTTGCAGCTGGGTGACAGCATAATCGTTCGAGATAAAGATCTATTGATCATCACGAGACTTTTTGAAAAAGATTGAACTGTCCCTGGTCCAGAACGAGTCTATTTCCCCGGCGTGTTAGAGCTGATTTAGACGATGTACCCTGATTTGTCTCACCTTGGTCAACTAACATAATGCCGGAGCCTCTCATCAGTTTTTAGGCATCGTAAACTGATTGTCTGTGATAATAACGGACGAAGCGCACAATCAGGTTTGCTCGACTGTCCCGTTGAAGGGGAGCTAAAGGCAAACGAATGCAAATAACAAATATTATTCTTTACGGTCATACGGTATCGCATATCAGCTCTGTGTGTCAGTTACCTGCTCGGTTACCTTGGAGCCAAACCGATTCTTGACAGCCTAACGGTCGCTGTAATAATGTGTAACACGCATTGTGAAATTGTATAATCTTGATGAGAAATTGCAGATATATTCAAAGTGTACATTATCGCATACGAGCCTTCCGTAT
>NW_018404350.1:7176-7461 GCF_002113885.1 Mizuhopecten yessoensis
AGAGTCGGGGGATGGGTGGTTGGAAGTTGGGGTAATACAAAATGTATACCATACATACATGATATAACATGTATAAAGTGTACATAGACACTTGAACCTGCGTTTGTTGGGGGTGGGTTAAAGGTTAATTAAACAAGCCATGCCTACTAAGATTTCTGTAGTATGTATGTACAATTTTAACCGCTGATTGTTGGGGATGGGGCTGAGGGGGTGGGGATTGTGACGCTAACCACACATGTTATAACATTTGTAATTTACATGGATATGTGAACGTACATTGTTAAT
>NW_018404351.1:0-122 GCF_002113885.1 Mizuhopecten yessoensis
TGGCATGGCTCTAAAGACAAATGGTCGACATTAACGCACAATTTGCTGTGACAAAGATGAGACACATGCAATTGAGGGGATAAAGGTCGGCAATCGTTATGCATGAAATACTGTAGGCGATG
>NW_018404351.1:2357-4349 GCF_002113885.1 Mizuhopecten yessoensis
ACAACATAAAGTAGAAATGGCCCGACTCTGAAAAACAAGGCACATGTCGAAGAAATGTAAACACAGCGGATTTACCCTACACAACACATATATACATGTATATATATTTTTAAACTGCATTACATTTACAATACATATAAAGTACTGAGAAGTGTATAAACCTCTTTTTTTCTATGTATGTCACTTGTGTGAAAACCATGGTTACCACATCAAAAATCACCAAAAAATGCTATTTTTGACCTAAAATTTGACCCCCGCAGCTAGTATTTTTTTTCCTCAGTTCTGTCTGAAATTAAAGATTACCTACTTGGTTGCAGAATTATCTTGGTCCCAGTAAAATTGTAGAACTTGATTTTTTGCAATTTTCCGTCGTGTGCTGTTGTCAAAATTTTACCTCCTGTAAAGCTAGCTTTGCATAACCCTTTTGGATTATGGCCAAAATTTTGGTCTCGAACTAAAAAAATTATTTTTTTATTTTACAAATGTGAAGCTCACATAGCCCACTTCATCATGCTTATACCAATTTTAGTACAATTTTATTTTTATATTTTTTTTACATATATTATACAGGGGTTAGCCATTTAACAAAAATATCACCCATGGCCACAACCCTCTACTGTACTCTGCTACCATATAGGCAACATTTTCCCCGTCAGCACCAACATAATAATTTGGAATGATGAATTGTCCCCCTAATTTTTTCGTGAATATTGATAATTCATTATGAAATGGAATTAAACTTCTAATGGCATCCGTTGGAACTGAACAGAACATTACATTTAACATCTAATCACTAAATCTACACGATGTAAAAACACATACCTTTTTATGAATTCATAAGATTAAAAGTATATTTGATGTTGGTGGTTTCTCACTTATCTTTTATTTTAATTTCTATATTTTCCCCAAATAATATTTCAATGTGAAGCTACGGGAATAGTCTTGAACAATGGTTCTTCGACATCAACAATACATATGGATACGTCTAGTGGGTAGTTCATTTTTTTAGTCTCAAATTCTAAAAAATATTTAATCAATTGGTCGAAAAATAATTAACAACCCGAACTAAATAACGTACGTGTAATTGTTTGTTTTTATTTAAACTAGGCGATCGCAAATGTTCAAAAGGAGATGAAATATGAAACTTGTGTTTGGAAAATATTGGATATGAATATCATCATATGTATAAAACAAGTGAATGTGATGTGTTTGCATAGAGTAATATTCCTGTATTATCTTACAAATCCTACTGAAATGCTGTAAGCGAATTCGTGTAATTATTGGGT
This sequence comes from Mizuhopecten yessoensis, assembly GCF_002113885.1. Lineage (NCBI taxonomy): Eukaryota > Metazoa > Mollusca > Bivalvia > Pectinida > Pectinidae > Mizuhopecten > Mizuhopecten yessoensis. Next base: position 3,644 of record NW_018404351.1, read on the forward strand.
TTTTTCTCTTAAAATCGTACTTCTCTACTTATATCTCAAACAGGTATAATTCTTATGATATTCTCTTTAGTGGTATTATTTGATAATTATAATCAGTATTTATATGAATGATATTGAAGCCGGAGCGTTAGTTGTATGTATCTTATCTATACATCTTACAACACAACATACATGTATACATTCTATGCACCCTGTTACGCTAACTCATACTCATTGCTGTACCCACGGACTCAAATAATCTAATTCCGTGCTGTACCCTCAAGTTACACATTTTCATTTGTCTGAGTGATGAAAACATAATCTGAAATATGAATTACTTGTGTAATTCCCCCTTAAAACAGCCTTGAACCAAAGTTTTTTTATTGCTTTCTCTTGACAGTCATTTTGAAAAGTATATTGCACAAACAGCACTGATTTTACTATCCTAAACAATAGCGAATTAATCCCAACTATCATATTATGGTCTTTCCTTTTACCTGGCCTTACATATATTATTGTTTAAACGTGTGGTCACCCCTGTTACCTGCGGCTATTGTTATTTCGAAGGTAAAGACCACAATGTTACTACCTGTGGTTTCAGGCACAGGGACCCGGGAATTTGCTACAGTTTTTTGTTTGGACCTATCTCGCCGTATAGTAATATTAGATGTTCTTCTTCTTTTGAAAATTCCTCTGCATGCTATCTTTCAACCATTCTACATACTCT
>NW_018404352.1:0-122 GCF_002113885.1 Mizuhopecten yessoensis
TGAGTCCTACCACGTATATATTATGAATGACCTCTACACTTCTATAGTACATCTAAACAGTGGATAACAGGCAACTTGTCAAGGAACTAAGTTTATAAAACGGACACACAATCATATACATT
>NW_018404352.1:2405-2507 GCF_002113885.1 Mizuhopecten yessoensis
TGATCTGCACTATGTAAATGATTGTATATATAGTCACCCTCGGCTTGAATTGGGTCGCCGTTGTTTTTCGACAATTCTGAATATGACATATTGTGATGAGCG
>NW_018404352.1:3531-3607 GCF_002113885.1 Mizuhopecten yessoensis
ACTACGTACATTTGAAATGTCAACACCATAATCTTCAGTTCTTGAAACAGAACTATTATCATGAAGAAAACATCCT
>NW_018404352.1:3698-14109 GCF_002113885.1 Mizuhopecten yessoensis
TAGCAACTCAAGTATTTATGAATGTTAAAGATACCAGTTACATACACGACCAACAATGTTTTGTGTGTTTGTTTTATACATGTACCTTCCTCGTTACCTTCATAATAACATGATGCGGATTCTGGTCACAATTATTTAATCACCCTCGTTTTCTGAATAAAGTGTCTATTTTTTATACATTACTGTAGCAGGTAAGCCCATTCTTGGCGAATTTACCAGTAGTTGTGTATGCAATTTCGCATGTTCGGCCCCATATGCATCCTTATAACGACGATAAAGAGACTAGTTTCATACACGACCAAAAGTGTTTTATGACATGAGGAGTCTGGTCATAAAAATGTAACCCCCTCATGGTAAACCATAGCGAACTAACTGTATGTCGATTGTGTCTTTTTGTAAATCACGTGTCGACTTTTTCTGTTATACATAGCAGTAGCTCGGAAGTAGAAGTGACAGATGAAGTTGATAGCTTTTACCAGTAGTTGTGTGTGCAATTTAGGATGTTCGGCTCCATATATATCCTTATGACGAACGTGTGTGAATCCCTATTCCGAATCCTCGTATCGACATCGTGAGCATTCTACAAAACATCCCGTACGAATCTCGTTATTGAACCCGTGAAAATCTTTGAAATATCCGAGTTCCTATATATAGTCCCACAATGTCCTTTGTGCTAATTTATAAGCGTTTTAATCTATTTTACAACAGTAAATAATGTACTGTTTTATTCACAGCATCACCATTCTTAAATCAATGACATGTCATGTTTTTTGTCATTACACTTTGGCATGACACTAGATACCAATATCTTTTTGAAAATATATTATCGCGGTCCCTGTAGTGTATATTGTAATTTCTTAAGTGAATAAAAGTTGAAACAGTTTACGATACTGTAACATGATTTATTTGAAGATGGCTGTTGTATTCTGGTGACGATGTTATCTCTGATAAAAAGTAACTTCCCTATGCGTATGTTTATCAGACAGTAGTGTAGAGTATTCTTTATGTAATGCGATAATAATGGGAAGATAACTCTTGGTGTATGACAACAACCTAAAGAAAATATCTGTCTCGCTAAATGAATGTGATTTGCCATAAAAATGAGGAAATACAACAGCGATGTTATATAGATACACCACATATAAACTATTTTTGTTCATTTTGATAAAATAAGAAATAATCTAATCTAATAACACTTAAGGATCCGACCCTCGTACAATTGCAAAAAGCTGTAACAAAGTATTTGAAACATATTTACCCGGCATGACTATAGCTTTGATAAATCATTTCTGAAAAGAAATCCACACCTTGGAGGACCTGTATGAGAAATATTACAGACAAAATAAAAAAAATATTAATTAACGTCAGCATTCTGTGTGTAAAAAGTTAGGATTTTAGCACTTACTTCAGATTGTCAAACCATCGCTCGTACCAATTGAGTTACCTGGTCAACATAACTGTCCAGTCCAACCTTTATTACAATTACATGTATATCCAAACGGAAGTTAAGGGGAGGTTTCTATATACAGAAAAAACGTTATGCAGTGGGACGGAGATCTTTAAGCATAAATTAAAAAAAGAAAATCTTACGACAATGTACACGTCATTCATAACACCAATGATTGAATGTGCTGATATCATATGGGGCAAATGTACCGACCAATTAAAACTTTAATACATACTACTTCAGGCAATTTAGGTAGTAACAGGGATTCAAAGGAAAACTTACAACACAGAATATATTTTAAAGTAGGCTAGGCAACAGTTAAGGATCTTGAAAAGAATTAATCAAGCTTGCTGTTCATTATTTCAACAGAAACTCACAGATGTCTAAAAACTGCAAATACATATTACACCAGGAATATCTTAAAATGATAAGGCAAATCAATACACAAATATGTCAATCAAAAAATGAAGAAAATAAGCTAGATTATATTAATCAATGACAATTTGAAAGTCTCCAACCTGTGAATGTTGATGTATCAATGAAGCAACACAATATTTTATTATTAGAAATGTTAATTCCGTTTATTTAATCATCGACGTAATTATCAATATAAATCTGATAGAAAAGTTATCTTTGTCAAAGGGGTTTGTCAAAAGTTCATCGCGTCATGAACTGCTCGCAGGTTATTTGTGTTAATGTTACATAGGAAAGATGTAAGCTCGTATAAGTCTGACGTGAATTATTGATATTGCCTCAAATTGAAAACCCAACATTAATAGTTTCCTGAACGTGACAGGAGATATGGCAAATGGCAAGCTAATCAATCCTGTTTCTATGTGCTATTTTGTACATGTATGGTGACAACTAATTTTCCCTTGTTCATTATTGTTTTAAAATTTCAATGGTGCTTCATACTAGCGCCATGCTACATTCTTCACTATTTGAAGGTAAAATGAACATATAACCCGCACGTTGATTTCGATTGGAAGGGAACAATGATTACCTGAACACAAAGAAGCATTACAGGAACAAATTTGTTTCAGAACCCAAATCTCACAACTTATCACAGGTATCGTTCTCGTTTCTCTTGCTCTTATCAAGCTTTTTATAGTATCATAGTTTCCGGTATCTGATAAACCAGATAATTAAAAATTGGCTTTGATGAGGTCATACTCACTCTCTGTCCGATCGTCTTTACCATTGCACGTACTGTGATACAAAGTCAGTGGTATGATCGTACAAGTTATCTACCCTTTCATATTCATAACTCACACTATGGAAATGATTATATGTATTGTTACCCTCGGCTTGATTGGGTCATCGTTGTTTTTCGACAATTCTGGATGTGTAATGTGTTGATGATGAGCCTCAATATCAACCTAATGAGGAGAATGTGCTGGAGAGTAGTTTCCAAGGAAAAGACTCAACACCATTTGCGGAAGATAAATGGGAGACAGAAAGGAGAAAATAAAAAGTGGAAGTAAGACACCCAGTAAAAGCAATAAGTCCCCAATGTATCAACAATCGAATAACTAAGATTGCAACCACCTTTAATCAAGAATTATTTAACAGGTGTTTTCAGCCCTTTATTTCTATGTTTATTCTACGAGTGGACTCACATGCAGACTTCACGTGAGTCCTTCGACGAATAAACTGTAAATGACCTTCAAACTTCTATAGTACATCTTAACAGTGGATAACAAGCAACTCGTGAAGGGAACTAAGTTAAAAACGGACACACACTTATAGCTATTAAGTTAATCAAACTGGGTAAGATTTATAAACCAACATGTCAGATAACCAAGAAGCTGTGCATATGTTTACACTAGTATTATATAGATAACGTTGAGCAATGTGCAATAGCAAAGTCACCTTATCTGACCTTCACCTGCGAATTTTATATTTGCATGGTATTGTCACTATATAGGCTATTTGAACGCTGTGTCGTTGATGGGACTTTAAATACCATGCACCACGAGACATAATTATTAGCGTATTTAATACAACACCGACCGGAACTACAATATTCAATGTAAACAAACATGACGGCTGCAATGTCGTACAAAATGCACATCGGGTTAAATAACCGATGCCGGAAATGGAAACACTTTTAACACTCATGCCATTTTTCATAAATATCGTCTGTTACACTGCACTGATCCACAGGGGTTCGTTACAAATGTCTGAAATACACTCTGTCGCAAGATCACTCACTTCAAACGCTATCAGTATCACGCGACTATCAGCCACGGTGTCCTCAGTTTCTGACGACATGTCAAATAACGAGACTGTTGTAGAATCTACCGACTGTGGTCAGGTTCCCATACAATCAACAAATAAATTCACGCATGGATTCTTCACAAATTCGAACTTTCCTCTCTGCTCATTCAACTTCCAAAACTAACTCCCTTGTGGAGGGCAAGTTCAGATTACGGTGTACACTGTATTTATCCATGCGCGAAATTTGTTCCGGGATAAAAACGAAACAATTGCAAATCTTACTTTCAGGTCAGATTTCTATTGATAAATTTAAATCACCCTATAGACATATCATACGTAATTGTATTGATACTGAATTGTGGAATAAAATTTAAGTGTTTGTTCAAATTTCAAAGTACTGCTTTGTTGCCTATCAGCACGCGACAACATGCTGTTCCAACTATTGAACGAATTTGTGTAGACTGTCGATAAGGCGGGAATTTTTAACTTTAAATATAAGTTGTAAGTTAAAAAAGAACATAAAAGGCAGAGAAAACGTAAATATAAGTATTGAACTGTTTTTGTATGGTATTTATGATCTATTTGAATGACACAGCTTTGCAAGCAAGCAAATCATAATGCCCTAGAATGTGTCATTTAACAGATCATAAAAACCACACAAAAACAGTTCAATGTTTAATAACACAAACCTCCTCGTAAGTAGTATAATGTTAGAGTTAAAGTCAGCAATGTATTGGTTTGTACGGTAACTGTAAGAAAAAATAGAAAGATGGTTACTTGATGAAATTAATCTTGATGGTCACTTGATAAAATAATAATCTTCACAGAAATTTGTTTCTTGGGGATATAGAACAAGCCGTCTTCTTTAACAATTAAAAAATAGTGCAAATTATAAACAAAATTGGTTTGTAGCCTGGGGACCGTAGAAAAAAGTGACTGAGATAAGGTGTTCCAGAAGGGTAAGTATCCATACATCAAATCGCAGAATAACACGTCCTCGAAACAAAGCAAATACATAGGAAAACGTGGCGTATATCACACAAAGTGATTGTCGTATTTTGCAAAAAAAATCATGAAAACGAGCATACAAAATTGTCTGTAATCTTCTTGTAAGTTTGTTCGTCAGCAATCGACGGCAATCATGATGTTCGGACCAAGGTTTTTAGTACTGAATCAACCACGAGATGTTAACACAGTGGGTCTGGGAATATGATATGTTATTTATTTTTAATTCAGAACAACTATTCACGATCGGAAAATCAAAATCGTCATGTTTATCGTTCAGTTTAGTAGTAGTCAGAATCCTGTTTAATTAAGTATAATAATGAATGTTTTATTTCACAAACGTTTAAAAACATAATTAGAAGTCCTTTTTGATGCAGTGTAGTACTGAATATGTTATAAAACATAGAATAGTCACACTTAATCAAATATCTACACCACGTTGACATACGTGTTGGTGTAAAATACCTCAGCCGGCCTCCCACTTTCCTCTATTTCATCGTAAATTACATTGGAGATGATTCTATTTTCTACAATATGATCATAATTGTCTTTTATCATCGTTTTACTACTTGTCTGTTGTGTATTTGTTTGATTTCCATCATTAGATTTAGGGCCACCCTTCTGTGATTTGTTGGAGTTGTGTTGTTTTCGCCTTCTGTAGAAAACAACCACCATTAATAACACTAGGATGAGCGCTACCGCACCCCCAGTTCCAAAGCCTACCGCAAGTGTAGGGAACCCAGGGGACGATTTCCGGTTGGTACTTTCTTTTGGTGGGCTTCTTTCTGTCGATAATGTAGTAGCAGTAGTAGTAGTAGTAACTTCAATGTTGTCAGTTGTATGGAAACTCAGGTCTGCAACACATAAAAACGGATTGTCACATTTTGTTGTCGCCTGTGTTGCAAAGTCATCTGATGATGACGTCGCAAATGACGACTTGATCGCTTGCTCTTTTGGGGAGCTATGTGTTTGACTTTCAGCTGTTGAAGTCGATGGGTACCCAGTCACCGAAGAGTACCTTGTGCTTTGGAAAGTTGCAACAGGCGTACTTGTTAGCTCCGTTGTCTTATTGGTTGAAGTGGTGGCTGTTTGGTTGATGCATAGTGAAGGCAATAGCTGTGAGCAGTTTTGTTGGATTATCGTATGACCATCAATAGTTATATTTATTGCCATACATGCTATCTGTGCTAATTCTGCACGAAATAACCCTATCCACAACGTCCGATCGTAGTTAATGTTTGCGTTACTTCCGTTTTTCACTCCGATGAAATTCATTTCTTGGGAACATTTTGTTAAAGCTCCTGTCCAGTTTGTTTGCTGACCAGGCGAGAATGTTTGTGCATTTTGGTTATTAGTGCACAGGACAGGCATTTGTTGACTGCAATTTTGCACCTTATATACAAAGAAAATACCAGAAACTGTTGTTGACATACAATTTCCCGATTCATTTGTTGAAATATTGGTTTTCTCATAACCACACACACACTTGGTGTCATTATTTAAAGTAGTTTCATTAGAGCCACACAGTCTATTGTTATGTTTACCACACCTGCTTCCCTGACACGGAGAGTCACTTGTTACGTTTACATACTCACTACAGTAACATTCTGTAGAGGTTAAGAACACCTTATCGGAATCACATTCCTGCAAACAGAAAACAACGGGATCCTGGTAACCAGCAACCAGAAAATGTCTATTAGAAGCTAAAGTGAAAGTAAAACAGCCAGTCATATTGATCCAGACACTAAGATTGGAACACATGGTTTCATTAACCCAAGCTAAAGTCGGTGCTTTAATAACTGTATGATTTATAGTTATATTTCCACTTGACTTTGCAAGATTGCAGTTGTTGTCCTGATGTGAAGCAGCCCACGTCCGTTTTTCCGTTGACACATATACATCAACAGCTGCACAGCACATAGTCAACATTTTTGTCAGTAAAAGAAGTTGAAAAATGGACACGGCGGTATGCATGGTATTTGTATCAAACCGAATTGGATATTCAACACAAACTAAGTACTATATAGTGTGTTGTTAAAAATGTGTATGATCTAGATCTAAATAGATAAACATTGTTTGCACAACGTGCAATAACAAAATCACGTGATCTGATTTTTTTTCTGCGATAAGAAATATCTTCCTGGTCCGAGGAAAAATGTTTGAATGTGACATGACAGCAAGGTATTCATTTTTACGGTAAACATGATACAAACAGAAAACACAGATTTCATATCTGGATAACAAAACTTTTGAAATATGAAACCAGTAATAATGTTTAGTGATTAAGCATTACATATGTATTGAAATTAATGCTTTCTTTCGCTCAAACACAAACATCCATTGATCATGAAAACAGAAACAAAATGTTGCATACTAAACTATAGGAACATAAAGTAAGAAAGTACATGTTTAAATATCACACCATTAAAGTGGAGATGTCGCCCGCCCCGCTGGCAGCAATGTTAATTTTCAGATTTTGGACGCTTTGTGACATCAAATACAATGTAAGGACTAGAAATACAAAAGACTGAGACACATATTTTAAGATGAGAAAGTCTATGCAGAAACCCGAACGACGATAATATGTTCTGCGCAATATGGCCTTATAACAATCAAGGAGGAAAAGATTAAGATATATGACTGACACCCAAGCTGAATAATGATGTATATATTTAGGGCCATCCCAACCAACAAGAGTGTTAAAGTTCAATGATTGTGAAATTATGTCAGTTATTGCTGAACAGACGAATCCTCTAGCGCCTATATTCTATCCACTGTAAATCACTCCATTTTCGCTATCGTTTTGCCAAATGTTATTTGCAACTTTTTGTTTTCGTGGAAAAAACCCAATAGCTACATGGCTCTTGATGCTCATATTTTTTACCTAGTAATGGACATACATACCGATTTAACACGAAAATATATGACTCACTTAATGAATGTGATTTACCGTAATAATCAGGGTGTAACTTTTATCTAACGTCTACCTTAACAAAATACATTGGAGTTACATTCCAAAGTGATGATAGATAAATGCACCACATAAAATGTCTCTGATAAATCTCATAAAATAATTATTAATCTAATCTAATGACACTTAAGGATCCTCGTACCACTGCCAGAAGCTGTAACTAAGTATTGGAAACGTTTTCCCTGCATGCTTTTATCAGTGTTCTTTGTGGGTTTTTTTGTGGAGTTAGACCGGAATTTAAACCATGAACTTCAGATTGTATTATATCGCTCAAACCAGTTGAGCTACCCGGTGAACGAAACTATCCTGGCCCTACTGTGTTACGGTTATTATCTAAACGAAAGTTAAAAGGAGGTTACTGTATATAGCGAAAACTCTAACGCATAGCATAAAGCATAAAGAAGGAAAAAATAAACTTCTTATAACAACGGACACCTCATTCATAATTTCAATGATTGAATGAGTCGATATCATATGTGACACATGCACTGACCAACGTAAACATTTAATATATAGCATATGTACTTCAGGCGACTTGAATAGTATGACTGAGTTTTCAGGGAAACCTTACAATACAGAATATATTTCAAAAGTAGGCTGGGTAACAGAGAAGGATCTTATAAAGGATTGCTGTTCATGATCTTAATACCTACTCTTACAGAAGTCAACAAACTGCAAATAAATATTACACCAGAAATATTTTAAAATGATATATAGATCGAGGCAAATCAATACACAAATATGCCAATTAAGGAATTAAGCAAGTAAGCTGAACTTCTATTATTCAATGAAAATCTGCAAGTCTCCAGTCTGTGAATGTGGATGTATCCATGAAGCTACACAGTATTTTATTATTAGTTAGATTAATTCCGATTTTGTATTCATCGATGTCAATATCGATATAAATCTGGTAAATAAAGTCGTCAATGTCAAAGGGGTTTGTCAAAGGTTCATTGCGTCATGAATTGCTCAGGGTTTTCAATTTGTTTTTATGTTATATAGAAAAGATGCAACCTAAAGTCGGGCGGGAATTATAAATATTGATTAAAAAATGAAAACTTTGTATTAATAGTTTCCTGGACGTGAAAGGCGATATGGTAAATGGCTAGCCTATCGATCCAATTTCTATTTTCTATTTTGGACATGTATGTTGACAAATAATTTTGCCTTGTTTATTATTGTTTAAAAATTTAATTATACTTCATTATTGTGGGATGCTATATTCTACAATATTTGAAGGTAAAATTGAACATATTACCAGCACATGGATTTCAATTGTATTTAATGACGAAGTTGACGCTTACAGGAACGAATCAATTCAAGAACACAAATCTCACATCACGAGTATCGTTCGTTGATACACTTCTCTCGCTCTTATCAAGCTCCACTGAAACAGGGTAGCTTACAATTGTCTTTGATGAGATCATACTCACTCTCCGTCTGATCGTCTTTGCCATTGTACATACTGTAATCCAAAGTCAGTAGTACGATCGTACAAGTTATCTATACTTTCATATTCACAATTAACACTATGTAAATGATAATATGTATAGTCACCCTGGGCTTAAATGGGCTATCGTTGTTTTTTCTACAAATTTGATAATACTGTATGATAATGAGCATCAATATCAACATAATAAGGATGATATGCATCAATCGTCGCCTCTGCAAAATGACGTGCTTCAGTCTGCTTTTGGTGTTTGTTTTGTTGTTTCTTGACTTTTTATCAAACACATGGCTGCTTTGATCAGTACGACGATGACAAGACCTGCTACAATACGTAATGTAATATAGGTGGAAGAGGAACATCATTCGATGTTAAAGATGACGATGGTAGAATCGATACATTGGACGAGTTGTGAGCAGCAGATGGTGTTTTCTGGTTGCTAATAATCTATTCACAAAGGACCGATAAAGTTGTACTACAGTTTAACAATCGTAGATCTGGTGATGTGACAACGTTTGACAATATATGACAAGAATGAGGATATTCATAATTGTCCGGAAGGTTGTCTGATGAAAGTATTAGGAGCCGTTTTGCGGAAGAAAATAAAAAGAAAGAAAGGACACTCAGTGAAGTCCCTCACTTAGTTTTGGGAAAATAATTACCATTCATCAAGTCTCTAATGTAAGATTATGATGAGACATAAAGTAACAATATATCAACAATCGAATGACTATAATTGTAACACATTTTATAACGAATTGTTATTTTACAGAAGTCTTCAACTCTCTGATTTCTATTTCTATTCCACGAGCGGACATTTGTAGACTTTACGTGAGTCCTCCCACGTATATATTGTGAACGACCTTCACACTTCTATAGTACATCCAAACAGTGGATAACAAGCAACTCGTCAAGGAAACTAAGTTTAAAAACGAACACAATCATATACATTATTTATATCAATCTGGGTATTATTTATAAACCAACACGAAAGATAACCAAGAAGCTGTGCATATGTTTACACTAGTTTTTTTATAGATAACTTTTAGTAATGTGCAATAGCAAAGTCACCTTATCTGACTTTTACCTGAGATACCACCTATCTTCCTGGTAAGCAGTATAATGGCGGAGTCTAAATGCCAGCAGTGTATTGATTTGTACGGTAAATGTGAGAGAAAATAGAAAGATGGTCACTTGATGAAACTTTACTATAAATAATCTTCACAGGAATGTAATTGTAGTGGATATGGAACACGTCATCTTCTTTATTAACCTTTTAGACAATACCGAAGTGTCAACAAAAACGCAATTCGCAAAAAAA
>NW_018404352.1:19370-62828 GCF_002113885.1 Mizuhopecten yessoensis
ATCAAATATCAACCCCAAACATCAATATGAAAGTCCTATACATGCACTACATTGTTAACATATGTTCGGCTATTGTTTGGTTTATCTTTCATATTGTTATGATGAGTCAGAGAGTCACATGTCATCTGCACAATTACATGAACATTTCATTATCAATGTGTATTGTTTCAAGGTATCTGTTAAAGGTGGTGGCATTTTGATGTCTCAAACAAAATATTAGTTAAAACTGTACAGCATTCATATCTGTTCATTCGGAAACATATTAAATTGATAATCAACAACAATTTGTAGCAAAATACTAAACATATTCTGTCGGTTTTGATAAATAATGCAGACAGCAGAGAAATCATTTAAAAACATTAACACAAACTTTTTTATGCTTGCTCATATTTACAATTGTCTCAGTTGAATAGCGCCACAGTTCCGAAGTACTTGGAATTTGTATTTAATGTAAACTGTTCCAGAATAAATATAATTACGGGGTATTGTATTGCTCGTATTTTAAACTAAGCATGGAATCTATTGCCTGTACAAATGTTTTCATTGTACTTAATTAAGTGTTCGGTGGGGAATTCGAACATAGAATTCACGAAGTTAAACACATCTTACAGAATAGCCAATCGTGGTTCCTTAAGAACAGAATCCTCACATATGAACATATGTATCGTCTATGCTACACTGCTTTTGCCCTTTGTTAGCTCTACCATAGTATCGTAGTTTCCAGTATCTGCTTAACTAGGTAGTTTAGAATTGACTTTGATGTGGTCATACTCACTATCCGTCTGATCGTCTTTACCATGATTGAATTTCTCTAATGAGTCATACTCCGATCTAAAATCAGTGGTATGGTGGTACAAATCTTTTACTCTTTCATTCTCACGATCTGCACTATGTAAATGATTGTATATATAGTCACCCTCGGCTTGAATTGGGTCACCGTTGATTTTCGACAATTATGAATATGACATATTGTGATGAGCGTCAATGTGAGAATGTGCATCAATGGCCACCTGTGCACAATGCCATGATTCAGTACGTTGTTCTGTCGTTCTGTTGTTGTTCAGTTCGTTCTGTCGTTTCCGACGATTTATCAGACACACAACTGATGTGATCAGCACGATGATGACTAGACCTGCTACAGTACCTATTATAGCTGGAAGAGGGACATCATTCGATGTTGGAGATGATGATGATAGAGTTGATACATCTGACTTCTGTCTACAAATGACCGGTAAAGCTGTACTACAGTTTCGCAATCGTAACTCTGGTGACGTTGCCGCGTTTGGCATTATGTGAATAGAAACGCACTGGCCGTTATCAACATTGAAACCTCCCCCATTGAAATGTTGAAACCTAAACATACCAATCCAGTATAAAAAAATACTCTGCAGTTTGTAGTTATGCTTTGGAATGTTTTCAGTATTAAAACCTAAAAGCATTTGATTATTATGATCACATAGTGAAAGAGCATCGGTCCATGATCCAATCGAATTAGTATCATACACAGTTATCTTACTTTTGTTTGTGTAAGTACACAAAAATGTATGTCCGAATGAGCAATTCTCTGGGGTATAAATGTAATTGTTGCTAATTTTGCGAATTGTCATACAATTCCCAGTCTTGTTTAAAACTGGATCTGTACTCAGCTGTTTATATTGACACATACATTGGTTGTTGTGACCACACAAACTGTTATTACGTGATCCACATGTATGTCCTAAGCAGGGTTTTCCCCTTATAGAAGTCACATCATGTAAACAATAACATCTGGTTGCTGTTATTGCAAACTCCTCTGAAGAACATTGGTCAAAGCATGTTTCTACAGGGCTACGTACATTTGAAATGTCAACACCATACTCTTCAGTTCTTGAAACAGAACTATTATCATGAAGAAAACATCCTGTTATGTTGATCCACGGAGATAACTGCACTTGGGCACCGATCCAAGCGTCCAACGGCCCAGTATGATTTAAAACACGAATGTCGGCAGGATTCAATTTTCTGTTCCTGTCCAGTCCGACTAGTTTACAACCAGATACTAGTTTAGTATTTTCCCATGTTGCGTTTGTATGACTGACTGTCACGTTTATATACTCACATCTACATACAAGTCCTAATACACTGATTACTAGGGGTACCAACCAGAAACATGCCATACTTTGTCTAGTCTGTGTAAAACTACCATGAAGTCATATTATAAGTGTCAATATCAACATAATAGTAGGGCTTATCAGTGTGTGCAACATGTAAGATATATTTACAGATACAACACACGATAACGCAGGTGTAAGCAACTCAAGTATTTATGAAAGTTAAAGAGACCAGTTACATACACGACCAACAATGTTTTGTGTGTTTGTTTTATACATGTACCTTCCTCGTTACCTTCATAATAACATGATGCGGAGTCTGGTCATAATTATTTAATCACCCTCGTTTTCTGAATAAAGTGTCTATTTTTTATACATTACTGTAGCAGGTAAGCCCATTCTTGGCGAATTTACCAGTAGTTGTGTATGCAATTTCGCATGTTCGGCCCCATATGCATCCTTATAACGACGATAAAGAGACTAGTTTCATACACGACCAAAAGTGTTTTATGACATGAGGAGTTTGAACATAAAAATGTAACCCCCTCATGGTAAACCATAGCGAACTATCTGTATGTCGATTGTGTCTTTTTGTAAATCACGTGTCGACTTTTTCTGTTATACATAGCAGTAGCTCGGAAGTAGAAGTGACAGATGAAGTTGATAGCTTTTACCAGTAATTGTGTGTGCAATTTAGGATGTTCGGCTCCATATATATCCTTATGACGAACGTGTGTGAATCCCTATTCCGAATCCTCGTATCGACATCGTGAGCATTCTACAAAACATCCCGTACAAATCTCGTTATTGAACCCGTGAAAATCTTTGAAATATCCGAGTTCCTATATATAGTCCCACAATGTCCTTTGTGCTAATTTATATGCGTTTTAATCTATTTTACAACAGTAAATAATGTACTGTTTTATTCACAGCATCACCATTCTTAAATCAATGACATGTCATGTTTTTTGTCATTACACTTTGGCATGACACTAGATACCAATATCTTTTTGAAAATATATTATCGCGGTCCCTGTAGTGTATATTGTAATTTCTTAAGTGAATAAAAGTTGAAACAGTTTACGATACTGTAACATGATTTATTTGAAGATGGCTGTTGTATTCTGGTGACGATGTTATCTCTGATAAAAAGTAACTTCCCTATGCGTATGTTTATCAGACAGTAGTGTAGAGTATTCTTTATGTAATGCGATAATAATGGGAAGATAACTCTTGGTGTATGACAACAACCTAAAGAAAATATCTGTCTCGCTAAATGAATTTTATTTGCCATAATAATGAAGAAATACAATAAAACTATTATCGAACGTCTACCCCAACAAAATACATTGGTGTTACATTCAACAGCGATGTTATATAGATACACCACATATATGCTATTTTTGATCATTTTGATATAATAAGAAATAATCAAATCTAATAACACTTAAGGATCCGACCCTCGTACAACTGACAAAAGCTGTAACAAAGTATTAGAAACATATTTACCCGGCATGACTATAGCTTTGATAAATCATTTCTGAAAAGAAATCCACACCTTGGAGGACCTGTATGAGAAATATTACAGACAAAATAAACAAAATATTAGTTTACGTCAGCATTCTGTGTGTAAAAAGTTAGGATTTAAACACTAACTTCAGATTGTCATACCATTGCTCGTACCAATTGAGTTACCTGGTCAACAGAACTGTCCAGTCCAAACTTTATTACAATTACATGTATATCCAAACAGAAGTTAATGGGAGGTTTCTATATACAGGAAAAACCATTATGCAGTGGGACAGAGATCTTTAAACATAAATTAAAAAGGAAAATCTTACGACAATGGACACCTCATTCATAACACCAATGATTGAATGTGCTGATATCATATGGGGCAAATGTACCAACCAATTAAAACTTTAATACATACTACTTCAGGCAATTTAGGTAGTAACAGGGATTCAAAAGAAACCTTACAACACAGAATATATTTTAAAGTAGGCTAGGCAACAGTTAAGGATCTTGAAAAGAATTAATCAAGCTTGCTGTTCATTATTTCAACAGAAACTCACAGATGTCTAAAAACTGCAAATACATATTACACCAGGAATATCTTAAAATGATAAGGCAAATCAATACACAAATATGTCAATCAAAAAATGAAGAAAATAAGCTAGATTCTATTAATCAATGACAATTTGAAAGTCTCCAACCTGTGAATGTTGATGTATCAATGAAGCAACACAATATTTTATTATTAGAAAGGTTAATTCCGTTTATTTAATCATCGACGTAATTATCAATATAAATCTGATAGAAAAGTTATCTTTGTCAAAAGTTCATCGCGTCATGAACTGCTCGCAGGTTATTTGTGTTAATGTTATATAGGAAAGATGTAAGCTCGTATAAGTCTGACGTGAATTATTGATATTGCCTCAAATTGAAAACCCAACATTAATAGTTTCCTGGACGTGACAGGAGATATGGCAAATGGCAAGCTAATCAATCCTGTTTCTATGTGCTATTTTGTACATGTATGGTGACAACTAATTTTCCCTTGTTCATTATTGTTTTAAAGTTTCAATGGTGCTTCATACTAGCGCGATGCTACATTCTTCACTATTTGAAGGTAAAATGAGCATATAACCTGCAAGTTGATTTCGATTATATTTAAAGAAAAAGTTGACGAAGGAAGGGAACAATGATTTCCTGAACACAAAGATACCTTATAGGTAGAAATTTGTATAAGAACACAAATATCACAAATTATCACAGGTATCGTTCTCGTTTCTCTTGCTCTTAACAAGCTTTTTATAGTATCATAGTTTCCGGTATCTGATAAACCAGATAATTAAAAATTGGCTTTGATGAGGTCATACTCACTCTTTGTCCGATCGTCTTTACCATTGCACGTACTGTGATCCAAAGTCAGTGATATGAACGCACAAGTTATCTACCCTTTCATATTCACAACTCACACTATGCAAATGATTATATGTATTGTTACCCTCGGCTTGATTGGGTCATCGGTGTTTTTCGACAATTCTGGATGTGTAATGTGTTGATGATGAGCCTCAATATCAACCTAATGAGGAGAATGTGCTGGAGAGTAGTTTCCAAGAAAAAGACTCCAAGCTATTTGCGGAAGATAAATTGGAGACAGAAAGGAGAAAGTAAAAAGTGAAAGTAAGACACTCAGTAAAAGCAATAAGTCCCCGATGTATCAACAATCAAATAACTAAGATTGCAACCACATTTAATCAAGAATTATTTAACAGGTGTTTTCAGCTCTCTTATTTCTATGCTTATTCTACGAGTGGACTCACATGCAGACTTCACGTGAGTACTTTCACGAATAAACTGTAAATGACCTTCACACTTCTACAGTACATCTTAACAGTGGATAGCAAGCAACTCTTCCAGGGGACTAAGTTTGGGTAAGATTTATAAACCAACACGAAAGATAACCAAGAAGCTGTGCATATATTTACACTATTATTTTAAATATAAGGTTGAGCAATGTGCAATAGCAAAGTCACCTTATCGGACATTTACCTGCGAATATTTGCATTTACATGGCATTGTCACTATATAGGCTATATAATTACATTTGCATTGTATTGTCACTATATAGGCTATTTGAAAGTTGTGTCATTGATGGGACTTTAAATACTAGCACCACGACACATAATTCTTAGCGTATTAATACAACACCGACCGCAACTACAATATCTAATGTAAACTAACATGACGGCTGCTTAAATATCTCTGGGCATCATGAGACATGACAATGTAATTGGAATTGTGTAAAAGAAAAGAAAATATTAAAAACAAAATACTTTTATTACANGCATATAACCTGCAAGTTGATTTCGATTATATTTAAAGAAAAAGTTGACGAAGGAAGGGAACAATGATTTCCTGAACACAAAGATACCTTATAGGTAGAAATTTGTATAAGAACACAAATATCACAAATTATCACAGGTATCGTTCTCGTTTCTCTTGCTCTTAACAAGCTTTTTATAGTATCATAGTTTCCGGTATCTGATAAACCAGATAATTAAAAATTGGCNTCGATATGAGTCACAGCACGCATACAATTTCACAAAGGCATATGTGTATTTCAGACATTTGTAACAAATCCCTGTGCTCCATCGAAAGATCACTAACTTCAAACGCTATCAGTATCACGCGTCTATCAGCCACGGTTTCCTCAGTTTCTAACGACATGTCAAATAACGAGGCTGTTGCAGAATCTACCGACTGTAGTCAGGTTCCCATACAATCAACAAATAAATTCACGCATTGATTCTTCACAAATTCGAACTTTCCTCTCTGCTCATTCAACTTCCAAAAATAACTCCCTCGTGGGGGGCAAGTTCGGATTACGGTGTACACTGTATTATCCATGCGCGAAATTTGTTCCGGGGTAAATTCGAAACAATTTCAAATCTTACCTTCAGGTCAGATTTCTATTGATAAACTTTAATAACCCTATAGACATATCATACGCAATTGTATTGATACTGAAGTGTTTGTTCAAATTTCAGAGTACTACTTTGTTTGCCAATCAGCACGCGACAACACGCTGTTCCAACTATTGAACGAATTTCTGTAAACTGACGATAAGGCGGGAATTTTAAATTTGAGATATAAATTATAAGTTGAAAAAGAACATAAAGGCAGAGAAAACGTAAATATAAGTATTGAACTGTTTTTGTATGGTATTTATGATCTATTTGAATGACACAGCTTTGCAAGCAAGCAAATCATAATGCCCTAGAATGTATCATTTGACAGATAATAAAAACCACACAAAAACAGTTCAATGCTTAATAACACAAACCTCCTCGTAAGTAGTATAATGTTAGAGTTAAAGTCAGCAATGTATTGATTTGTACGGTAACTGTAAGAAAAAATTAGAAAGATGGTCACTTGATGAAATTAAACTTTAAAATAATAATCTTCCCAGAAATTTGTTTCTTGGGGATATAGAACAAGCCGTCTTCTTTAACAATTAAAAAATAGTGCAAATTATAAATAAAAATGGTTTGTAGCCTGGGGACCGTAGAAAAAAGTGACCAAGATAAGGTGTTCCAGAAGGGTAAGTATCCATACATCAAATCGCAGAATAACACGTCCTCGAAACAAAGCAAATACATAGTAAAAACGTGGCGTATATCACACAAAGTGATTGTCGTATATTGCAAGAAAATCATGAAAACGATCATACAAAATTGTCTGTAATCTTCTTGTAAGTTTGTTCGTCAGCAATCGACGGCAATCATGATGTTCGGACCAAGGTTTTTAGTACTGAATCAACCACAAGATGTTAACACAGTGGATCTGGGAACATAATATGTTACTTATTTTTAATTCAGAAACACTATTCACGATCGGAAAATCAAAATCGTCATGTTTATTGTTCAGTTTAGTAGTAGGCAGTCAGAATCCTGTTTAATTAAGTATAATAATGAATGTTTTATTTCACAAACGTTTAAAAACATTAATTAGAAGTCCTTTTTGATGCAATGTAGTACAGAATATGTTATATCAGTAACGGCTAAAACATAGAATAGTCACACTTAATCAAATATCTACACCTCGTTGACATACGTGTTGGTGTAAAATGCCTCAGCCGACCTCCCGTGGTTGTGCTTTATCTCCCGTTTTTTGTGTGTTTCTACATAGTCGTAGTCAACAAGTCCAGCACTTTCCTCTATTTCATCGTTAATTACATTGGAGATGATTCTATTTTCTACAATATGATCATAATTGTCTTTTATCATCGTTTTACTACTTTTCTGTTGTGTATTTGTTTGATTTCCATCATTAAATTTAGGGCCACCCTTCTGTGATTTGTTGGAGTTGTGTTGTTTTCGCCTTCTGTAGAAAACAACCACTATTAATAACACTAGGATGAGCGCTACCGCACCTCCAGCTCCAAAGCCTACCGCAAGTGTGGGGAACCCTGAGGACGATTTCCGGTTTGCATTTTCATTTGGTCGGCCTCTTTTTGTCGATAATGTAGTAGAAGAAGTAGTAGTAGTAGCTTCAATGTTGTCAGTTGTATGGAAACTCAGGTCAGCAACACATGAAGACGGATTGTCACATTTTGTTGTCGCCAGTGTTGCAAAGTCATCTGGTGATGACGTCGCAAATGACGACTTGAACACTTGTTCTGTTGGCAAGTTATGAGTTTGACTTACAACCGTTGAAGATGAAGGATACGAAGTCACCGAAGAAGGCCTTGTGCTCTGGAAAGTTGCAACTGGCGTACTTGTTAGCTCCGTTGTCGGATTGGTTGAAGTGGTGGCTGTTTGGTTGATGCATAGTGAAGGCAATAACTGTGAACACCTTTGTTGGATTATTTTATGACCCTTGATTAGTTATATGTATTGCCATGCATGCTATCTGTGTTAATTCTACACGAAATAGCCCTATCCACAACGTCTGATCGTAATTGAAGTTTCCATTACTTCCGTTTTTCACTCCAATGAAATTCAATTCTTGGAAACATTTTGTTAACGCTCCTGTCCAGTTGGCTTGCTGGTCGGGCGAGAATGTTTGTGCATTTTGGTTATTAGTGCACAGAACAGGCATTTGTTGACTGCAATTTTGCACCTTAGATACAAAAATATTACCAGAAACTTTTGTTGACATACAATTTCCCGATTCATTTGTTGAAATATTGGTTTTCTCATAACCACACACACACTTGGTGTCATTATTCTCATTAGAGCCACACAGTCTATTGTTATTTTTACCACACCTGCTTCCCTGACATCGAGAGTCACTTGTCACTTTTACAAACTGACTACAGTAACATTCTGTAGAGGTTAAGAACACCTTATCGGAATGACATTCCTGCAGACAGAAAACAACGGGGTCCTCGTAACCAGCCACCGGAAAATGTCTACTTCTGTTAGAAGCTAACGTCAAAGTAAAACAGCCAGTCATATTGATCCAGACTCTACGATTGGAACACAAAATTTCATTAACCCAAGCAAGCTTATGACCATGATAGGTTTCGTTTATTGCCATGCATGCTATCTGTGTTAATTCTACACGAAATAACCCTATCCATAACGTCCGATCGTAGTTGTGGTTTGCGCTACTTCCGTTTTTCACTCCCATGAAATTACCTCCTTTTGAACATTTTGTTAAAGCTCCTGTCCATTTGGTTTGATGGTCAGGCGAGAATGATTGTGCATTTCGGTTATCAGTGCACAGGACAGGCATTTGTTGACTGCATTTTCGCACCTTATATACAAAAATATTACCAGAAACTTTTGTTGACATACAATTTCCCGATTCATTTGTTGAGATATTGGTTTTCTCATAACCACACAAACACTTGATGTCATTATTTAATGTAGTTTCATTAGAGCCACACAGTCTATTGTTTTGTTTACCACACCTGCATCCCTGACACTGAGAGTCACTTGTTACGTTTACATTCTCACTACAGTAACATTTTGTAGAGGTTAAGAACACCTTATCGGAATGACATTCCTGCAGACAGAAAACAACGGGGTCCTCGTCCCCAGCCACCGGAAAATGTCTACTTCTGTTAGAAGCTAACGTCAAAGTAAAACAGCCAGTCATATTGATCCAGACCCTATGATTGGAACACAAAATTTCATTACCCCAAGCTAAAGTCTGTGCATGAGGAACTGTAGGGTTTATAGTTACATTTCCACATGGCTTCGCAAGATTGCAGTTGTTGTCTTGTTGTGAAGCAGCCCACGTCCGTTTTTCCGTTGACACATATACATCAACAGATGAACAGCAGATAGTCAACATCTTTGTCAGTGAAAGAAGTTGAAAAATGGACACTGCGGTATGCATGGTATTTGTATCAAACCGAATAAGAATTTCAACACAAACTAAGTACTATATAGTGTGTTGTCAAGAATGTGTATAATTTAGATCTAAAAAGATAAACATTGTTTGCACAACGTGCAATAACAAAACCACGTGATCTGATTTATTTTCTGCGATAAGACATATCTTCCTGGTCCGAGGAATTTTTCTTGAATATGACATGACAGCAAGGTATTGGTTTGTACGGTAAACATGATACAAATAGAAACACAGATTTCATATCTGGTTAAACAAACTTTTAAGATATTGAACCAGTAATGATTTTTAATGATTAAGCCATTCATATGTATTGACATCACTAGGTAATGCTTTCTTTGTCTCAAACACAAACATCCATTGATCATGATAACAGAAACAACATGTTGCATACTAAACTATAGGAATATAAAGTAAGAAAGTACATGTTTAAATATCACACCATTAAAGTGGAGATGTCGCCCGACCCGCTGGCAGCAATGTTAATTTTCAGATTTTGGACGCTTTGTGACATCAAATAATCACTAGAAATGCAAAAGACTGAGGCACATATTTTAATATGAGAAAGTCTATGCAGAAACCCGAACGACGAAAATATGTTCTGTGCATTAGGGCCTTATATCAATCAAGGAGGAAAAGTTTAAGATATATGACTGACACGCAAGCTGAATAATGATGTATATATTTATGGCCATCCCAACCAACAAGAGAGTGTTAAAGTTCAATAATTGTGAAATTATGTCAGTTATTGCTGAACAGACGAATCATCTCGCGATAGATTCTGTCCACTGTAAATCACTCCATTTTCGATATCGTTTTGCCAAATGTGATTTGCAACTTTTTGATTTCGATAAAAAAGAACAAAAACAGCTACATGTCCCTTGATACTTATATTTGTATACCTAGTTTTTGACATATATACCGATTTAACACGAAAAATTTGGCTCACTTAATGAATGTGATTTACCGTAATAATCAGGGTGTAACTATTCTCTAACGTCTACCTTAACAAAATACATTGGAGTTACATTCCAAAGTGATGATGGATAAATGCACCACATAAAAATATCTCTGATAAATCTCATGAAATAATAAATAATCTAATCTAATTTTTATTTTACAGAAGTCTTTAACTCTCTGATTTCTATTTCTATTCCACGAGAGGACATTTGTAGACTTTACGTGAGTACTCCTACGTATATATTGTGAATGGCCTCCACACTTCTATAGTACATCTAAACAGTGGATAAAAAGCAACTCGTCAAGGGAACTAAGTTTAAAAACAGACACACTATTATAGCTATTCAGTTAATCAAACTGGGTAAGATTTATAAACCAACACGACAGATAACCAAGAAGCTGTGCATATATTTACACTAGTAGTTTATAGATAACTTTGATCAATGTGCAATAGCAAAGCCACCTTATCTGACTTTTACATGCGATAACAACTATCTTCCAGGAAAGCAGTATAATGTCAAAGTCTAAATGTCAGCAATGTATTGATTTGTACACATGAATGTAATTGTTGTAAGTAAAGAACACGTCATTTTCTTTATAAAAACATCAACACTATACCGAAATGTCAATAAAAACGCAATTCGCAATTTTTTTATTGTAAATTACGAACAAAAGAAAGGTTTCACTGTTGACCATTGAAAAGCTACACGGAGAAAAAGCCAGGTAATCCAGTATTCCAAAAGGGTAAGCATCTCTGCTTCATCGACGAGACCCTCCATTTAAATCTTCTTCAAAATAAAGAAATGGCACGTCCTCAAATCGGGAACCGGGAGAGCGACAAGGAAACAAAGCAAGTGAACATAATAAAAAGTGGCGTATATCACACAAAGTAATTTGCGTTTTTCCAAGGAAATCATGTAAGCTTGTTCGTCAGCAGTCGCTGGTAACAGGATATTCGGAGCATGCGCTTTAACTCTGAATCAACTGCGAGATGCGAACATCAATGATTTGGTAAAATCAGATGCTATAACATGTCAG
This sequence comes from Mizuhopecten yessoensis, assembly GCF_002113885.1. NCBI lineage: Eukaryota > Metazoa > Mollusca > Bivalvia > Pectinida > Pectinidae > Mizuhopecten > Mizuhopecten yessoensis. The sequence goes on from NW_018404352.1 coordinate 31,328, forward strand.
GAGAAAGTCACGAACGGAAAATCGAAATTGTCCTGTTTATCGTTCATTTGAGTAGTAAGCAGTCAGGAAATGGCTAAAGTAGAAGAATCCTTTTTAGATGAATATAGTACTGAATGTTTTATTTCACAAACGTATAAAACATTAAATAGAAGTCATTCTTAATTAAGTGAAGTACTGAATAGGTTATATCACTAACATATGAATCATTAATAAGAATAGTCACACATAATCATATATCAACACCAAACATCATTATGAAAGTCCTATACATGCACTACATTGTTTAAATATGTTTAGCTATTGATTGATTAATGTTTCATATTGTAATGATGAGTCGGAGAGTCACATTTCGCCTGCACAACTTCATGTACATTTCATTATCAATGTGTATTGTTTCAAGGTATCTGTTAAAAGCGGTGACATTTTATTGCCTCAAAAAAAATGTTAGTTTGAATTGTACAGTAATATTATATTTGGTGATTCAAATACATATTAAATTCATTATCAAAAACAATTTGTAACAAAATACAAACTACTGAATCTTATTCCGGGGGTTTTGATACATAATGCAGATAGCAGAATAATGATAATAATTTAGATACATTAAAAAAATATGTGCTTGCTCATATTTACAATTGTCTCAATTGAGTAGCTTACAGTTCCACAGTTCATGTACTTGGAACTTGATTTTAATGGAAGCTGTTTCCGAATTGATAAAATTGCGGAATATTGTATTGTTTGGTTTTTGAACGAAGCATGAAATCTACTGTTTCACACGAAATGTTCGTTGATACTTTCCTTCGTAGTTTGAAGCCTTTTAGATAGTTTCGTGGTACAACTTTTCGTGGATATCCTCTTTTAACAAACAGTAGACACGTATGTCATTCGAATTTCGTTATATTTTTTTGTGGCTCAATAGCAACCACGAAAACCACGAAAACCACGAATACACAGCGAACATTTCATGTACTACAGTATTGCCTGCTCAAATGTTTTCATTGTGCTTAATGCATTGGTCGATGGGGAATTTAAATATGGGGTTCACATCTTACATAATAGCCAATCGAATTTCCTTAAGAACAAAATCCTCACATATGATCATATGTATCGTCGATTGACACAGGCTTGCTCTTATCAAGCTCTTCCATAATACATGTATCATAGTTTCCAGTATCTGCTGAGCTGGGAAATTTATAATCGGCTTTAATGTGGTCATACTCACTCTCCGTCTGACCGTCATTACCATGATTGAATTTCTCTAATGAGTCATACTCCGATCGAAAATCAGTAGTATGGTGGTACAAATTATCTACTCTTTCATTCTCACGATCTAAACTATGTAAATGATTGTATGTATAGTCACACTCGGCTTGAATTGGGTCACCGTTGTTTTTCGACAATTCTGAATATGAGGTATTGTGAACAATATCAAGATCAACATAACGAGAAGAATGTGCGTCAATGGCCACGTTTGCACCATGACGTGATTTAGTATGGTTTTGGTGTTCGTTTTGTCGTTTCCGACGTTTTATCAAACACACAGCTGATGTGATTAGCACGACGATGACTAGACCTGCTGCAGTACCTAATATAGGAGGAAGTGGGACAGCTGACGAACTCCCTGTGTCAGCACCGTTAGACGCTATATCTGTTGCTGCAACAGATGATATATCTGCTGAAGTTTGAGGAGAGGATGGTATAGTATAGCTGTTCATGGATGTATAACGGTTACCTATTATAGGTGAAAGAGGAACACTATTCAACGTTGGAGATGCCGATGGTAGAGTTGATACATGTACATCTGACGAGTTCTGAGCAGTAGACGGCGATGTCTGGTTGTTATCTTCCCGTTCACAAAGGACCGGTAAAGTTTTCTTACAGTTTTGAAATCGCAACTCTGGTGACGTTGCAGCGTTTGGCACTATATGAATAGAAACGCACTGGCTGTTATCTACTTTGGTATCTCCCCAATGGAAATGTTGAAACCTAAACATACCAATCCAATACGATTTTAATCTATTCAGTTCGTAGGTATGTTTTGGCATGTTTTTAGTATTTAAACCCAGAAGCTCTCTGTTATTATGATCACATAACGAAAGAGCATCTATCCATGATCTATTCGATGTATACACAGTTATCCCACTTTGGTTTGTGTTAGTACACAACAACGGATGTGAGAATGTGCAATCTTGTGGGCTATAAGTGTACTTGCTGCTATTTTTGCGAATTGTCATACAATTTCCAGTCTTGTTTAAAACTGGATCTGTACTCAGCTGTTTGTAATGACACATACATGAGTCGTTTTGACCACACAAACTGCTATTACGGGATCCACATATATGTCCTGAGCAGGGGCTTCCTCTTTTATAAGTCGCATCATGTAAACAATAACATCTGGTCGCTGTTATTGCAAACTCCTCTGAAGAACATTGGTCAAAGCAAGTTTCTATAGGGCTACGTACCTTTGAAATGTCAATACCATAACCTTCAATTCTTGAAAAAGAACTATTATCATGAAGAAAACATCCCGTTATGTTGATCCAAGGAGATATCTGCACGTGAGCACCGACCCAAGCGTCCAACGAACCCGTATGATTAAAGACACGGATGTCGCAAGGATCAAATGTCCCGTTCCTGTCCAGTCCAGCTAGTTTACAACCAACCGTTTTGTTCGCATTTTGCCATGTCACGTTTGTATGACTGACTGTTACGTTTATATACCCACAGCTACATACAAGTCCTAGTACACTGATGACTAGGGTCACCAACCAGCAGCACGCCATACTTGGTGGTGAAACAGAACATGTAAAGATCCTGTCTGTGTCAGCTACCAGGAAGACATACTGTATATGTCAATAGTTACATAGTATGAGGGTGTGTGCAACAGGTGATATATATTTATAGATAAACCACAGGATAATGTAGGTGTCAGCAACGCTCTTATCGATTCATGTTTATTATTCACTGATTTTGATAGTCAAGTATTTATGAAATATTAAGAGTCAAGTTGCATAAACGACCAACAGTGTTTTATGTTTTCGTTTCATACATGTACCATGTACCTTCCACCTAATCTACATTGAGACATGATGATTCTGGTCAAAACAATTAAGACCTCCTCATGTTAAACCATAGTGAAGTTATTGCATGTCAATTCCGCCGTTTTCTAAATGAATTGTCTGATGTTTTGTTATACATTGCTACAGCGGGAACGTAGAAGTGACTGATGAAAATCAAAACCCTTCTTTACGCCTTCACCAGAAGTTAAGTATGCAATTTCTGATGTTCGGCCCTATATGGGCCCTTATATCGACCTTGTGTGAATCCTTATACAGAATCCTCGTATCGACATCGTGAGCATCATCCCGTATAAATCTCTATATTGAACCCGTGAGAAATTCCTAGATATAGCACAACTATGTCCTTTTCACTAATATATGCGTTTTAATCTATTTTAGCACAGTAAACGTCATGTTTATTGTTATTAAACCTTGATATGACACTAGATACTAATTATTTTAGAAATACATTATCGCGGTCCCTGTAGTGTATATTGTACTTCCTGACACGATTAAATGGGAAGATAACTCTTTGGTGTATGACAATAACATAACGAAATGATATGACTATCTTAATGAATGTAATTTACCGTAATAATGAGGAAGTACAATCTGAACTATTATCTAACGTATACCCAAACAAATTATATTCAAAAGTGTCGATATATAAATGCAACACATGAAAAATCCCTTCATTTCGATGATAAATATCATAAAATAATCAGTTATCTAATCTAATAACACTTAATGATCCCCATACGACTGTCAAAAACTGTAACCAAGTATTGGAAACGGCATTTTATCCCGCATGACTATAGCTTTGTTAAATCATTTCTGGAAAGAAAGCCACACTTTGGAGGACTTGTATGAGAAATAATGAAGATGAAATAAACAAACTATTATAAACATCAGTGCTCTGATTGTAACAATACAGAGGGGCTAGACCGGGAACCGTGAACTTCATAATGTAATAGCATTGCTTTAACAGATTGAGTTACTTGGTCAACGGAACTAACCTGGCCCAACTGTGCTACAGTTACATGTATATCCAACGAAAGTGAAGGGTATGTGTCTATAAACAGGAAAAACCATAATGCATTCGGACAGGGATCTTTAAGCATAAATTGGAAGGAAAAAAATCTTACGACAATGGACACCTCAATCATAACAGCAGTAATCGAATGTGCTGATATCAATTGGGACAAATGTACCGACCAACTTAAACCTTTAGTATATGACTGGTGCTAACTCCCAGCCCTGATTGGAGAAGCGACGTCATGTGACGAGTCTGTAAATATGTTACAGACCTCGTTCTATGAATAGAAAAGTGTTACAGACCTCGACCTATACATAGAAAAGTGTTACAGACCGCTACTGAAAATAGGCATGGGAAATTTCCCAGCCATCGATTAGCAGCCAATTACAATAAAATCATCTGTTACAGACCTCGTTCTATGAATAGAAAAGTGTTACAGAACTCGACATATAAATAGAAAAGTGTTACAGAACGCTACTAAAAATAGGCCTAGGTAATTTCCCAGCCAGTCTGAAATTCTGTTACCAATCACACTACTGAATTCAAATACAAATGAATTAACTCATCAAATTCTAAACTATGTGAATATTGATGATGTCGATTGTGCAAATAATATTTACTTGAAATTAAATATCACATCAATTGAATCTGATTTTTTTTTTTTGTGTATGGTTTTTTGTATTTGAAGTCTTTCACTCTGTGATTCCAAAACGGTCTATGCCATTCAAGTGTTTATCACTTGAACAATTATTAATCTCATTGTAAATGTCATATAATAAAACAATTGTGGACTTCAGTTTCGGTCTATCCCTGATTTACGGACCTGGTGTGAACAATATTCACCTCGGCCCTCGGCCTCTGTGAATATTGTTCAGACCGGATCAGTAAATCAGGGATAGACCTCAAATAATGTCCATACTTGTATATTATTACTTACTGCTTCAGGTAGTAACAGTGATTCAAGAGAAACCTTACAATACCGAATACATATATAGGTAGGCCTGGCAACAGTGAAGGATCTTGTAAAAATTTATCCAGCTGTTCATTATCTTAATACCAACTCTCACAAAAGTCTAAAAACTGCAAATTAATTCTACACCAGGAATATCTTAAAATGATTTAGATCGAGGCAAATCAATACACTTTAGAAATGAAGTATGTAAGCTGGATTATATTATTCAATGACACGCTGAATGTCTCCAGCCTGTGGATTTGGATTTATATAAATGAAGCTTCACAATATTTTATTATTAATTAGAAGAATTCCGTTTTTAATCATCGATTTTCATATCAACATAAATCTGGTAAATAAAGTTATCTATGTCAAAGGGGTTTGTCAAAAGTTCATTGCGTATTGTAGTGCCCGCGGGTTATTCATTTTATGTTTATATTTTAAAGGAAGGTACAAACTCGTTTAAGTCAGACGTGAATTATAGATATTGCCTAAAATTGAAAACTTTGTATTAAAACATACCTGAATGTGAAAGGAGATATGGCAAATGGCTAGCTTATCGATCCAGTTTCTATTTTGTCTATGTATGTTGACAAGTAATTTTGCTTTGTTCATTATTGTTTTAAAATTCAATGATGCTTCATTATTCCGGGATGATATATTCTTCACTATTTGAAGGTAAAATTATCATATGTATCGTTTGTTGGTATACTTCTCTTGCACTTATTTAGCTCCTATATAAGTATCTTGTGATCATACTCACTCTCCGTCTGATCGTCTTTACCATTGCACATACTGTGGTCCAAAGTCAGTGGCATGATTGTATCTACTTAGTCATCTACCCTTTCATACCCACAACATCAATATCAACATAATGGGGAGGATACAATGCGTCAATGGTCACCTCTGCAAAACGACGTGATTCAGTCTGCTTTTGGTGTTTGTTTTGTCTCTTCCGACTTGTTATCAAACACATGACTGCTATGATCAGTACGACGATGACAAGACCTGCTACAGTACGTAATGTAATATAGGTGGAAGATGAACATCATTCGATGTTAAAGATGACGATGATAGAATCGATACATTGGACGAGTTGTGAGCAACAGACGGTGTTTTCTGGTTGCTAATAATCTATTCACAAAGGACCGGTAAAGTTGTACTACAGTTTAATAATCGTAGTGTGACAACGTTTGACAATATATGACAAGAATGAGGATATTCATAATCGTCCGGAAGGTTGTTTCCGATGAAAATTTGAGTAGCCTTTTTGCGGAAGAAAATAAGGAGAAAGGAAGGACACTCAGTGAAAGTAATGAGTCCCTCACTTAGTTTTGGGAAAATAATTACCATTCATCAAGTGCATAAAGTAAGGTTATGATGAGACACATTTTATAAAGAATTGTTATTTTACAGAAGTCTTCAACTCTCTGATTTTTATTTCTATTCCACGAGTGGACATTTGTAGACTTTACGTGAGTCCTCCTACGCATATATTGTGAATGACCTTCAAACTTTTATTGTACATCTTAACAGTGGATAACAAGCAACTCTTCCAGGGGACTAAGTTTAAAAACAGACACACACTTATAGCTATTAAGTTAATCAAGCTGGGTAAGATTTATAAACCAACACGACAGACAGATAACCAAGAAGCTGTGCATATGTTTACACTAGTACTTTAAAGATAACTTTGAACAATGTGCAATAGCAAAGACACCTGTTCTGACTTTTACCTGCGATAACACATATCTTCCTGGTAAGCAGTATAATGTCGGAGTCTAAATGTCAGCAATGTATTGATTTGTACGGTAAATAAGAGAGTAAATAGAAAGATGGTCACTTGCTGAAACTATAAATAATGTTGTGGATATAGAACATGTCATATTCTTTATAAAACATCAAGACTAAACCGAAGTGTCAGCAAAAACGCAATTCGCAAAAAAAATTATTGCAAATTACGAACAAAAGAAAGGTTTCACTGGAGACCATTGCAAAACTTAAAATTTCGTCAAAATAAAGAAATGGCACGTTCCCAAAGCGAGAACCGGTATAGCGACAAGGAAACAAAGCAAATAAACATAATAAAAAGTCGCGTATATCGCTCAAGGTAATTTGCGTTTTTTCCAAGGAAATCATGTCAGCTTGTTCGTCAGCAGTCGATAGTAACAGGATATTCGGAGCAAGCTCTTTTACTCTGAATCAACTGCGACATGTAAACATCAGTGGTTTGGTAAAATTAGATGTTTTAACATGTGAAGACAAGTTCAAAAACGGAAAATCAAAATCGTCCTGTTTGTCGTTCATTTGAGTAGTAAGCGGTCAGGAAACGACTGAAGTAGAAGAATCCTTTTTAATTAATAATTTTACTTTATTTCACAAACGTATAAAAAAGCATTGATCAGAAGTCCTTTTTAATCAAATGTAGAACTAAATGTTTTATATCACTAACGTATATAACATAATAAGAACAGTCACATATAATTTAATATCAACACAAAACATCTATATAAATATCCCATACATATACTGTTGTTTACATAACGTAACCTACGGTTTTGTAATCTTCCATGTTCTGATCAGTCAGAAAGTCACACGTCACCTGGACAATAACATTTCACTATCAATGTGTATGGTTACAGGATAACTGTTAAAAGGTGTTGACATGTTGAAATTGTGTAGTAATTATATCTGTTGATTAAAATAAATATTAAGTTCATACTCAACAACAATTTGTAGCAAAATACAAAATACTAAATGTATTTTGCGATTTTTGCTAGATAATGCAGATAACAGGGAAACACATATTATTATACACAATTATCTCCCTTGAGTAGCGCCACAGTTTATAATATATAAATTTTAAAATTACTTTAAAAAAACCCAGAATTCCTCTAATATCTGAAATTTGTATAATTCCGTGGTTTGACGCACCCACACTTCTGTTTCAATTATAGTTGAGATATAGAGAACAAGATATTGTTTTCAAATCATTTAGGAATTGTCAGATGTACTTTAGTCCGAACAAATACAACTTGTCGATTGGAAAATCGAACATAGGATTCACGAAGGTAAACAAACCTTTCAATATAGCTAATTGAATTTTCTTAAGAACAGAATCCTCACATATGATCATATGTATCGTCGATCGATATAACATTGCTCTTTACAAGCTCTTCCATAGTATCATAGTTTCCAGTATCTGTTGAACTGGGTAGTTTCGAACTGGCTTTGATGTGGCCATACTCACTATCCGTCTGATTGTCTTAACCATTGATTTTCTCTAATGAGCCATACTGTGATCCAAAGTCAGGTGTATGGTCGTACAAAATATCTGCCGGTTTACAGTTACAACGTTAACTTTGTAAATTATCATATGTATGGTCAACCTCGGCTTGGGTCGGGTTTACGTTGGTTATCGACAATTCTGTATAATGATGAGCATCGATATCAACATAATGAGGAGAATATTCATCGAGGGTAACCTTTGCACTATGGTGTGATTCTGTATGTTTTTGGTGTTCGTTTTGTCGTTTCCGACGTTTAATCAAACACACAGCTGATGCGATTAGCACGACGATGACTAGACCTGCTGCAGTACCTAATATAGGAGGAAGTGGGACAGCTGACAAACTCCCTTTGTCAGCACCGTTAGACGCTATATCTGTTGCTGTAACAGATGATATATCTGCTGAAGTTTGAGGAGAGGATGGTATAGTATAGCTAGCCCCGTTAGATACTATATCTATTTCTTCAACAGATGATATATCTGCTGAAGTTTGAGGAGAGGATGGGATAGTATAGCTAGCACCGTTAGATACTATATCTATTGCTGCAACAGATGATATATATGCTGAAGTTTGAGGAGATGATGGTATAGTATAGCTGTTCATGGCTGTATTAAGGTTACCTATTATAGGTGGAAGAGGAACACCATTCAACGTTGGAGATGCCGATGGTAGAGTTGATACATGTACATCTGACGATATCTGAGCAGTAGAGGGCGCTTTCTGGTTGTTATCTTCCCGTTCACAAAGGACCGGTAAAGTTTTCTCACAGTTTTGAAATCGTAACTCTGGTGAGGTTGCAGCGTTTGGCATTATATGAATAGAAACGCACTTGCTGTTATCTACTTTGCTATCTCCCCAATGGAAATGTTGAAACCTAAACATACCAATCCAATACGATTTTAATCTATCCACTTTGTAGGTATGTTTTGGAATGTTTTTAGTATTTAAACCCAAAAGCTCTTTGCTATTATGATCACATAACGAAAGAGCATCGATCTATGATCTATTCGATGCATACACAGTTATCCAACTTTGGTTTGTGTAAGTACACAACAACGGATATTTGAATGTGCAATCTTGTGGGCTATAAGTGTACTTGCTGCTATTTTTGCGAATTGTCATACAATTTCCAGTCTTGTTTAAAACCTGATCTGTTCTCAGCTGTTTGTAATGACACATACATGAGTTATTTTGACCACACAAACTGCTATTACTGGATCCACATATATGTCCTGAGCAGGGGATTCCTCTTTTATAAGTCGCATCATGTAAACAATAACATCTAGTCGCTGTTATTGCAAACTCCTCTGAAGAACATTGGTCAAAGCAAGTTTCTATAGGGCTACGTACCTTTGAAATGTCAATACCATAATTTCCAATTCTTGAAACAGAACTAATATCCTCAAGAAAACATCCCGTTATGTTGATCCAAGGAGAAATCTGCACGTGAGAACCGATCCAAGCGTCCAACGAACCCGTATGATTAAAGACACGGATGTCGCAAGGATCAAATGTCCCGTTCCTGTCCAGTCCGGCTAGTTTACAACCAAACGTTTTCTTCGCATTTTGCCATGTCACGTTTGTGTCACCGACTGTCACGTTTATATACTCACAGCTACATACAAGTCCTAGTCCACTGATGACTAGGGGTACCAACCAGCAGCACGCCATACTTGGTGGTGAAACAGAACATATAAAGATCCTGTCTGTGTCAGCTACTAGGAAGACATACTGCATATGTCAATATTAACATAGTATAAGGGCTTAACAGTGTGTGCAACAGGTGATATATATTTATAGATATAGCACAGGATAATGTAGGTGTCAGCAACGCTCTTATCGATTCATGTTTATTATTCACTGATTTTGATAGTCAAGTATTTATGAAATATTAAGAGTCAAGTTGCATAAACGACCGAAAGTGTTTTATGTTTTCGTTTCATACATATACCATGTACCTTCCACCTAACCTACATCGAGACATAATGATTCTGGTCAAAACAATTAAGACCTCCTCATGTTGAACCATAGTGAAGTTATTGCATGTCAATTCTGCCGTTTTCTAAATGAATTGTCTGGTGTTTTGTTATACATTGCTACAGCTTGAACGTAGAAGTGACTGATGAAAATCAAAACTCTTCTTTACGCCTTCACCAGAAGTTAAGTATGCAATTTCTGATGTTCGGCCCTATATGGGCCCTTATAACGACCTTGTGTGAATCCTTATACAGAATCGTCGTATCGACATGGTGAGCATCATCCCGTATGAATCTCTATATTGAACCCGTGAGAATCTTTGAAATATCCGAGTGAATTCCTAGATATAGCATAACTATGTCCTTTTCAATAATATATGCGTTTTAATCTATTTTAGCACAGTAAATACTGTAACTGTTTTATTTACAACATCGTTATCCTCAAATCAATGACGTCATGGTTATTGTTATTAAACCTTGATATGACACTAGATACTAATTATTTTAGAAATACAATATCGCGGTCCCTGTAGTGTGTATTGTACTTCCTGACACGATTAAATGGGAAGATAACTCTTCGGTGTATGACAATAACATAACGAAATGATATGACTCTCTTAATGAATGTAATTTACCGTAATAAAGAGGAAGTACAATGTTAACTATTATCTAACGTCTACCCAAACAAATTATATTCAAAAGTGTCGATATATAAATGCAACACATACAAATTCCTCTCATCTCGATGATAAATATCATAAAAAAATCATTAATCTAATCTAATAACACTTAATGATCCCCATACGACTGTCAAAAGCTGTAACCAAATATTGGAAACGGCTTTTTTTATCCGGCATGACTATAGCTTTGTTAAATCATGAAAAATCAAAAATAAAACACTTTGGAGGACTTGTATGAAAAATAATAAAGTTGAAATAAACAAAATATTATAAACATCAGTGCTCTTATTGTAAAAATACAGAGGAGCTAGACCGGGAACCGTGAACTTCATAATGTAATAGCATTGCTTTAACAGATTGAGTTACTTGGTCAGCGGAACTAACCTGGCCTAACTGTGCTACAGTTACATGTATATCAAACTTAAGTTAATGGTATGTGTCTATATACAGGAAAAACCCTAATGCAGTGGGACAGGGATCTTTAATCATAAATTGGAAGAAAAAAACTTACAACAATGGACACCTCATTCATAACAGCAGTAATCGAATGTGCTGATATCATATGGGACAAATGTACCGACCAACCTAAACTTTAATTACATACTGCTTCAGGCACCTTAAACAGTAATAGGATTTCAAGAGAAACATTACAATACCGAATAAATATAAAGGTAGGCTGGGCAACAGTGAAGGATCTTGTAAAGAATTCATCCAGCTAACTGTTCATTATGTTAATACCAACTCTCACAAAAGTCTAAAAACTGCAAATTAATTCTACACCAGGAATATCTTGAAATGATTTGGATCGAGGCAAATCAATACAATTTAGAAATGAAGTAAGTAAGCTGGATTATTATATTTAATGACACGCTGAATGTCTCCAGCCTGTGGATTTGGATTTATATGAATGAGGTTTCATAATATTTTATTATTAATTAGATAAATTCCGTTTTTAATCATCGATTTTAAGATCAATATAAATCTGGTGAATAAAGTTATCTATGTCAAAGGGGTCTGTCAAAAGTTCATTGCGTATTGTAGTGCCCGCGGGTTATTCATTTTGTGTTTATATTATAAAGGAAGGTACAAATTCGTTTAAGTCAGACGTGAATTATAGATATTACCTAAAATTGAAAACTTTGTATTAAAACTTACCTGGACGTGAAAGGAGATATGGCAAATGGCTAGTTTATCGATCCAGTTCTATTTTGTCTATGTATGTTGACAGGTAATTTTGATTTGTTCATTATTGTTTTAAAGTTAAATGATGCTTCATTATTATGGAATGCTTTATTCTGGATAAACTGTATTGTGATGAGCATCAATATCAATCTAATGAGGAGGATACAATGCATCAATGGTCACCTCTGCAAAAAGACGTGAGTCAGTCTGCTTTTGGTGTTTGTTTTGTCGTTTTCGACTTTTAATTAAACACATGACTGCTATGATCAGTACGACGATGACAAGACCTGCTACAGTACGTAATGTAATATATGTAGAAGAGCAACATCATTCGATGTTAAAGATGACGATGATAGAATCGATACATTGGACGAGTTGTGAGCATCAGACGGTGTTTTCTGGTTGCTAATAATCTATTCACAAAGGATAGGTAAAGTTGTACTACAGTTTAACAATCGTAGATCTGGTGAGTTAAGTAGCCGTTTTGCGGAGGAAAATAAGGAGAAAGGAAGGACACTCAGTGAAAGTAATGAGTCCCTCATTTAGTTTTGGGAAAATAATTACCATTCATCAAGTGCATCAAGTAAGGTTATGATGAGGCTCAAAGTAACAATATATCAACAATCGAATGACTATAATTGTAACACATTTTATAAAGAATTGTTATTTTACAGAAGTCTTCAACTCTCTGATTTCTGTTTCTATTCTCCGAGCGGACATTTGTAGACTTCACGTGAGTCCTACCACGTATAAACCTTATCTGACTTTTACCTGCGATATCACCTATCTTCCTGGTAAGCAGTATAATGCCGGAGTCTAAATGTCAGCAATGTATTGATTTGTACGGTAAATGTAAGAGAAAAAAGAAAGATGGTCACTTGATGAAACTTTACTATAAATAATATTCGCAGGAATGAAATTATTGTAAATAAAGAACACATCATCTTCTTTATAAAACATCAAGACTACGTATAACGAAGTGTCAACAAAAACGCAAAAAAAATGCATATTATGAACAAAAGAAAGGTTTCACTGGAGACCATTGAAAATAAAAACAAGGAGAAAAAGACCAGGTATTCCAGTATTCCAAAAGGGTAACCATCTCTGCTCCATCGACGAGACCCGTCATTTAAAACTTCGTCAAAATAAAGAAATGAAACGTCCTCAAAACGGGAACCGGTATAGCGACAAGAAAACGAAGCAAATGAGCATGATAAAAAGACGCGTATATCACACAAGGAAATTTGCGTTTTTTCCAAGAAAATCATGTGATTTTGTTTAATTTCAATTTCAATTTCAACAGATTTTATTGACTTTATATATGTCAATTGGATTGGACATCAGGCTAGGCCTATCTTAGTCCTTTCCAAACTTATTTACAAATATTACATATGTTCTGTCATAACAATCCAATTTAACAGTGCAGGGGAGATAACTCCAATTTAGCTTGTGAAATGAACATTTTTCAACTTTTATTCAATCATTTTCTGTTTATGTTTTGGATATTAACAATTAAATAAATCATGTACATTTGTTGACAACCCATCCTACATAAAATCCAAGGGATACAGGCCCAAAGGTCCCTGTGTATAAACACATTGGCCATCCACCCACTGGATATATAGGATAAGTTACCAAGAAATAAACATTTTGTAAAATTTCAAAATATGATATGGATTCATATAGGAAAACGTAGTTATTATTTTCTATTATTGGAGTTGATTCTATTAAAATTTATTTACCAAAGCACTATAGAATATTCATGTAACTATGAAATAGTTAGAACAAGTTATAGAATAGTACATTCATAAATTCCATCCAGTTTAGCCGAATACCAGAGATGTTGTGAAGATGGATATACAAAATGTTTATACACAAGTATCCATACTTTCATGACACTATACATACTAGCATCCCTTTCAATGTGAGTTTGTTCGTCAGCAGTCGATGGTAACATGATATTTGGAGCATGCTCTTTAACGCTGAATCAACTGCGAGATGTAAGCATCATTGGTTTGGTAAAATGAGATGATATAACATGTTAAGACAAATTCACAAACGGAAAATCGAAACCGTCCTGTTTGTCGTTCATTCGAGTAGTAAGCGGTCAGGAAACGACTGACGTAGAAGAATCCTTTTTAATTGAATGTAATATTCAATGTTTTATTTCACAAACGTTTAAACATTAAATAGAAGTCATTCTTAAGTAAGTGAAGTACTGAATATGTTATATCACTAACGTCTAAAGCATTACTAAGAATAGTCACACATAATCATATATCAACACCAAACAACAATATGAAAGTCCTAAATAAGCACTACACTGTTTACAAATGTTTGGCTTTTGTTTGGTTTATCTTTCATATTGTTATGATGAGTCAGAGAGTCACATGTCACCTGCACAATTACATGTACATTTCATTATCAATGTGTATTGTTTCAAGGTATCTGTTAAAACTGGTGACATTTTAAAGCCTCAAACAAAAAGTTAGTTTGAATTGTACAGTAATATTATATTTGTTGATTAAAATACATATCAAATTCATTATCAAAAACAATTTGTAACAAAATACAAAATACTGAATCTTATTCCGGGGATTTTGATACATAATGCCGATAGCGGAGTAATAATAATATTTAAATACATTAAAACTCTCTTTGTGCTTGCTCATATTTACAATTATCTCAGTTGAGTAGCGCCACAGTTCCAAGGTACATGTACTTGGAATTTGTATTTAATGTAAACTGTTTCAGAATTGATAACATTACGGAACATTGTATTGTTTGGTTTTTGAACGAAGCATGAAATCTACTGTATAACAAGAAATGTTCGTTGATACCTTCCTTCGTGGTTTGAAGCCTTTTATATTGTTTCGTGTTACAACCTTTCGTGAATATCCTATATTAACAAACAGTAGACACGTATATCATTCAAATTCGTTGAATTTATTTTCGTGGCTCAATACCAACCACGAAAACCACGAATGCTCATTTCATGTTATGCAGTATTATGCTTAATGCAGTGGTCGATGGGAATCCGAACATAGGGTTCACATCTTACAGANGAAAACGTAGTTATTATTTTCTATTATTGGAGTTGATTCTATTAAAATTTATTTACCAAAGCACTATAGAATATTCATGTAACTATGAAATAGTTAGAACAAGTTATAGAATAGTACATTCATAAATTCCATCCAGTTTAGCCGAATACCAGAGATGTTGTGAAGATGGATATACAAAATGTTTATACACAAGTATCCATACTTTCATGACACTATACATACTAGCATCCCTTTCAATGTGAGTTTGTTCGTCAGCAGTCGATGGTAACATGATATTTGGAGCATGCTCTTTAACGCTGAATCAACTGCGAGATGTAAGCATCATTGGTTTGGTAAAATGAGATGATATAACATGTTAAGACAAATTCACAAACGGAAAATCGAAACCGTCCTGTTTGTCGTTCATTCGAGTAGTAAGCGGTCAGGAAACGACTGACGTAGAAGAATCCTTTTTAATTGAATGTAATATTCAATGTTTTATTTCACAAACGTTTAAACATTAAATAGAAGTCATTCTTAAGTAAGTGAAGTACTGAATATGTTATATCACTAACGTCTAAAGCATTACTAAGAATAGTCACACATAATCATATATCAACACCAAACAACAATATGAAAGTCCTAAATAAGCACTACACTGTTTACAAATGTTTGGCTTTTGTTTGGTTTATCTTTCATATTGTTATGATGAGTCAGAGAGTCACATGTCACCTGCACAATTACATGTACATTTCATTATCAATGTGTATTGTTTCAAGGTATCTGTTAAAACTGGTGACATTTTAAAGCCTCAAACAAAAAGTTAGTTTGAATTGTACAGTAATATTATATTTGTTGATTAAAATACATATCAAATTCATTATCAAAAACAATTTGTAACAAAATACAAAATACTGAATCTTATTCCGGGGATTTTGATACATAATGCCGATAGCGGAGTAATAATAATATTTAAATACATTAAAAATCTCTTTGTGCTTGCTCATATTTACAATTATCTCAGTTGAGTAGCGCCACAGTTCCAAGGTACATGTACTTGAAATTTGTATTTAATGTAAACTGTTTCAGAATTGATAACATTACGGAACATTGTATTGTTTGGTTTTTGAACGAAGCATGAAATCTACTGTATAACAAGAAATGTTCGTTGATACCTTCCTTCGTGGTTTGAAGCCTTTTATATTGTTTCGTGTTACAACCTTTCGTGAATATCCTATATTAACAAACAGTAGACACGTATATCATTCAAATTCGTTGAATTTATTTTCGTGGCTCAATACCAACCACGAAAACCACGAATGCTCATTTCATGTTATGCAGTATTATGCTTAATGCAGTGGTCGATGGGAATCCGAACATAGGGTTCACATCTTACAGAATAGCCAATCGAATTTCCTAAAGAACAAAATCCTCACATATGATCATATGTATCGTCGATTGACAAAGCCTTGTTCTTATCAAACTCTTCCATAGTATCATAGTTTCCAGTATCTGCTGGACTGGGTAGTTTATAATTGGCTTTAATGTGGTCATACTCACTCTCCATCTGATCGTCATTACCATGATTGAATTTCTCTAATGAGTCATACTCCGATCGAAAATCAGTAGTATGGTGGTACACATTATCTACTCTTTCATTCTCACGATCTAAACTATGTAAATGATTGTATGTATAGTCACACTCGGCTTGAACTGGGTCACCGTTGTTTTTCGACAATTCTGAATATGAGGAATTGTGAACAACATCAAGATCAACATAACGAGAAGAAGGTGCGTCAATGGTGACGTTTGCACCATGACGTGATTTAGTATGGTTTTGGTGTTCGTTTTGTCGTTTCCGACGTTTTATCAAACACACAGCTGATGTGATTAGCACGACAATGACTAGACCTGCTGCAGTACCTAATATAGGAGGAAGTGAGACAGCTGACGAACTCCCTGTGTCAGCACCGTTAGACGCTATATCTTTTGCTGCAACAGATGATATATCTGCTTAAGTTTGAGTAGAGGATGTCATAGTATAGCTAGCACCGTTAGATACTATATCTATTGCTGCAACAGATGATTTATCTGCTTAAGTTTGAGGAGATGATGGTATAGTATAGCTGTTCATGGATGTATAACGGTTACCTATTATAGGTGAAAGAGGAACACTATTCAACGTTAGAGATGCCGATGGTAGAGTTGATACATGTACATCTGACGAGTTCTGAGCAGTAGACGGCGAGGTCTGGTTGTTATCTTCCCGTTCACAAAGGACCGGTAAAGTTTTCTTACAGTTTTGAAATCGTAACTCTGGTGACGTTGCAGCGTTTGGCACTATATGAATAGAAACGCACTGGCTGTTATCTACTTTGGTATCTCCCCAATGGAAATGTTGAAACCTAAACATACCAATCCAATACGATTTTAATCTATTCAGTTCGTAGGTATGTTTTGGAATGTTTTTAGTATTTAAACCCAGAAGCTCTTTGTTATTATGATCACATAACGAAAGAGCATCGATCCATGATCTACTCGATATATGCCCATACACAGTTATCCCACTTTGGTTTGTGTAAGTACACAACAACGGATGTGAGAATGTGCAATCTTGTGGGCTATAAGTGTACTTGCTGCTATTTTTGCGAATTGTCATACAATTTCCAGTCTTGTTTAAAACCTGATCTGTACTCAGTTGTTTGTAATGACACATACATGAGTTGTTTTGACCACACAAACTGCTATTACGGGATCCACATATATGTCCTGAGCAGGGGATTCCTCTTTTATAAGTCGCATCATGTAAACAATAACATCTGGTCGCTGTTATTGCAAACTCCTCTGAAGAACATTGGTCAAAGCAAGTTTCTATAGGGCTACGTACCTTTGAAATGTCAATACCATAATCTTCAAGTTTTGAAACAGAACTAATATCCTCAAGAAAACATCCCGTTATGTTGATCCAAGGTGATATCTGCACGTTAGCACCGATCCAAGCGTCCAACGAACCCGTATGATTCAAGATACGGATGTCGCAAGGATCAAATGTCCCGTTCCTGTCCAGTCCGGCTAGTTTACAACCAACCGTTTTGTTCGCATTTTGCCATGTCACGTTTGTATGACTGACTGTTACGTTTATATACTCACAGCTACATACAAGTCCTAGTACACTGATGACTAGGGTCACCAACCAGCAGCACGCCATACTTGGTGGTGAAACAGAACATGTAAAGATCCTGTCTGTGTCAGCTACTAGGAAGACATACTGTATCTGTCAATAGTTACATAGTATGAGGGTGTGTGCAACAGGTGATATATATTTATAGATAAACCACAGGATAATGTAGGTGTCAGCAACGCTCTTATCGATTCATGTTTATTATTCACTGATTTTGATAGTCAAGTATTTATGAAATATTAAGAGTCAAGTTGCATAAACGACCAAAAGTGTTTTATGTTTTCGTTTCATACATGTACAATGTACCTTCCACCTAACCTACATTGAGACATGATGATTCTGGTCAAAACAATTAAGACCTCCTCATGTTAAACCATAGTGAAGTTATTGCATGTCATTTCCGCCGTTTTCTAAATAAATTGTCTGATGTTTTGTTATACATTGCTACAGCGGGAACGTAGAAGTGACTGATGAAAATCAAAACCCTTCTTTACGCCTTCACCAGAAGTTAAGTATGCAATTTCTGATGTTCGGCCCTATATGGGCCCTTATAACGACCTTGTGTGAATCCTTATACAGAATCCTCGTATCGACATCGTGAGCATCATCCCGTATAAATCTCTATATTGAACCCGTGAGAATCTTTGAAATATCCAAGTGAATTCCTAGATATAGCACAACTATGTCCTTTTCACTAATATATGCGTTTTAATCTATTTTAGCACAGTAAATACTGTAACTGTTTTATTTACAACATCGTTATCCTCAAATCAATGACGTCATGGTTATTGTTATTAAACCTTGATATGACACTAGATACTAATTATTTTAGAAATACAATATCGCTGTCCCTGTAGTGTGTATTGTACTTCCTGACATGATTAAATGGGAAGATAACTCTTCGGTGTATGACAATAACATAACGAAATGATATGACTCTCTTAATGAATGTAATTTACCGTAATAATGAGGAAGTACAATGTTAACTATTATCTAACGTCTACCCAAACAAATTATATTCAAAAGTGTCGATATATAAATGCAATACATAAAAAATCATCTCATCTCGATGATAAATATCATAAAATAATCAATTAATCTAATCTAATAACACTTAATGATCCCCATACGACTGTCAAAAGCTGTAACCAAATATTGGAAACGGCTTTTTTTTATCCGGCATGACTATAGCTTTGTTAAATCATTTCTGAAAAGAAAACCACACTTTGGAGGACTTGTATGAGAAATAATGAAGATGAAATAAACAAAATATTATAAACATCAGTGCTCTTATTGTAGAAATACAGAGGAGCTAGACCGGGAACCGTGAACTTCATAATGTAATAGCATTGCTTTAACATGGTCAACGGAACTAACCTGGCCCAACTGTGCTACAGTTACATGTATATCCAACGAAAGTTAATGGTATGTGTCTATATACAGGAAAAACCCTAATGCAGTGGGAAAGGGATCTTTAATCATAAATTGGAAGAAAAAACTTATAACAATGGACACCTCATTCATAACAGCAGTAATTGAATGTGCTGATATCATATGGGACAAATGTTCCGATCAACCTAAACTTTTATTACTTACTGCTTCAGGCAGCTTAAATAGTAATAGGATTTCAAGGAAAACCCTACAATACCGAATAAATATAAAGGTAGACTGGGCAACAGTGAAGGATCTAGTAAAGAATTCATCCAGCTTACTGTTCATTATCTTAATACCTACTCTCACAGAAGTCTAAAAACTGCAAATTAGTTTTAAAACAGGAATATCTTAAAATGATTTAGATCGAGGCAAATCAATACAATTTAGAAGTGAAGTAAGTAAGCTGGATTATATTATTCAATGACACGCTGAACGTCTCCAGCCTGTGGATTTGGATTTATATGAATGAAGCTTTAAACTATTTTATTATTAATTAGATGAAATCCGTTTTTAATCATCGATTTTAAGATCAATATAAATCTGGTAAATAAAGTTATCTATGTCAAAGGGTTTTGTCAAAAGTTTATTGCGTATTGTAGTGCCCGCGGGTTATTCATATTGTGTTTATGTCATAAAGGAAGGTACAAATTCGTTGAAGTCAGACGTGAATGATAAATTTTGCCTAAAATTGAAAACTTTGTATTAAAACTTACATGGACGTGAAAGGAGATATGGCAAATGTCTAGCTTATCGATCCAGTTTCTGTTTTGTCTATGTATGTTGACACGTAATTTTGCTTTGTTCATTATTGTTTTAAAATTTAATGATGCTTCATTATTGTGGAATGCTATATTCTTCACTATTTGAATGTAAAATTGAACATATTACCCGCAAGTGGAATTCTATTGTATTTAATGATGAATTGAACATTGAATTTCTAAACAGACAGATGCCTTACAGGAACAATTTGTTGAAAAACACAAATCTCACAAATTATCGTATGTATCGTTTGTTGATATACTCCCCTATAGGTATCTTGTGGTCATACTGATTCTCCGTCTAATCGTCTTTACCGTAGTGCATACTGTGGTCCAAAGTCAGTGGTATGCTTGTACAAGATATCTACCCTTTCATACTCACAACACGCACTATGTAAATGATAATATTTATGGTCACCGTTGGCGTAAATGGTGTCATCGTTGTTTTTAACAATTCTGGATAAACTGTATTGTGATGAGCATCAATATCAACATAATGAGGAGGATACAATGCATCAATGGTAACCTCTGTAAACAGACGTCAGTCAGTCTGCTTTTGGTGTTTGTTTTGTCGCTTTCGACTTTTAATTTAACACATGACTGCTATGACCAGTACGACGATGACAAGACCTGCTACAATACGTAATGTAATATAGGTGGAAGAGGAACACCATTCGATGTTAAAGGTGACGATGATAAAATCGATACATTGGACGAGTTGTGAGCAGCAGACGGTGTTTTCTGGTTGCTAATAATCCATTCACAAAGGACCGGTAAAGTTGTACTACAGTTTAACAATCGTAGATCTGGTGATGTGATAACGTTTGACAATATATAAAATGAATGAGGATATTCAAAATCGTCCGGAAGGTTGTTTCCGATGAAAAGTTTAGTAGCCGTTTTGCGGAAGAAAATAAGGAGAAAGGAAGGACACTCAGTGAAAGTAATGAGTCACTCACTTAGTTTTGGGAAAATAATTACCATTCATCAAGTGCATAAAGTAAGGTTATGATGAGGCTAAAAGTAACAATATATCAACAATTGAAGGACTATAATTGTACCATATTTTATGAAGAATTTCTATTTTACAGAAGTCTTCAACTCTCTGATTTCTATTTCTATTCCACGAGTGGACATTTATAGACTTTCCGTTAATCCTCCCACGTAAATATTGTGAATGACCTTCACACTTCTATAGTACATCCAAACAGTGGATAACAAGCAACTCTTCCAGGGGACTAAGTTTAAAAAACATACACACACTTATAGCTATTAAGTTAATCAAACTGGGCAAGATTTATAAACCAACATGTCAGATAACCAAGAAGATGTGCATATGTTCACACTAGTATTTTATAGATAACGTTGAGCAATGTGCAATAGCAAAGCCACCTTATCTGACTTTTACCTGCGATAACACCTATCTTCCTGGAAAGCAGTTTAATGATTTGTAATGATTTGTACGGTAAATGTGAGAATAAATAGAAAGATGGTCACTTGATGAAACTTTACTATAAATAATCTTCACAGGAATTTAATTGTTGTGGATATAAAATACGTCATCTTCTTTATAAAACATCAAGACTATACCGAAGTGTCAACAAAAACGCAATTCGCAAAAAAAACAACAACCCCCCCCCCCCCCCCCCCCCCCAATATTGCAAATTACGAACAAAAGAGAGGTTTCACTGGAGACAATTGAAAAAACAAAGGAGAAAAAGACCAGGTATTCCAGTATTCCAAAAGGGTAAGCATCTCTGCTTCATCGACGAGGCCCGCAATCTAAAACTTAGTCAAAATAAAGACATGACACGTCCTCAAAGTGAGAGCCGGTATAGCGACAACAAAACGAAGCAAATGAGCATGATAAAAAGACGCGTATATCACACAAGGTTATTTGCTTTTTTTCCAAGAAAATCATGTGAGTTTGTTGAATTTCAATTTCAATTTCAACATATTTTATTGACTTTATATATGTCAATTGGTTTGGACAACAGGCTAGGCCTATTTAAGTCCTTTCCAAACTTATTTAAAAACATTACATATATTCTGTCATAACAATCCAATTAAACAGTTCAGGGGAGATAACTCCATTTAGCTTGTGAAATGACCAATTTTCAACTTTTATTCAATCATTTTCTGTTTCTGTTTTGGATATTGATAATTAAATAAATCATGTACATTTGTTGATAACCCATCCTACATAAAATCCAAGGGCTACAGGCACAAAAGTCCCTGTGTATAATCACATTGGCCATCCACCCACTGGATATATAGGATAAGTTACCAAGAAATAAACATTTTGTAAAATTTCAGAATATGATATGGATTCATATAGGAAATCGTAGTTATTATGATCTATTATTGGAGTTGATTCTCTTAAAATTTATTTAACAAGGCACTATAGAATATTCATGTTACTATGAAATAGTTAGAACAGGTAATAGAATAGTAAATTCGTAAATTCCATCCAGTCCAGCCGAATACCAGAGATGTTGTGAAGATAGATATACAAAATGTTTATACACCAGTATCCATACTTCCATGAAACTATACATAATAGCATCGCTTTCAATGTGAGTTTGTTCGTCAGCAGTCGATGGTAACATGATATTTGGAGCATGCCCTTTAACTCTGAATCAACTGCGAGATGTAAACATCATTGGTTTGGTAAAATGAGATGTTATAACATGTTAAGACAAGTTCACAAACGAAAAATCGAAATCGTCCTGTTTGTCGTTCATTCGGGTAGTAAGCGGCCAGGAAACGACTGACGTAGAAGAATTCTTTTTAATTGAATGTAATATTCAATGTTTTATTTCACAAACGTTTAAACATTAAATAGAAGTCATTGTTAATTAAGTGAAGTACTGAATATGTTATATCACTAACATCTAAAGCATTACTAAGAATAGTCACACATAATCATATATCAACACCAAACATCAATATGAAAGTCCTATACATGCACTACATTGTTAACATATGCTTGGCTTTTGTTTGGTTTATCTTTCATATTGTTAAGATGAGTCAGAGAGTCACATGTCACCTGCACAATTACATGTACATTTCATTATCAATGTGTATTGTTTCAAGGTATCTATTAAAAGTGGTGACATTTTAATGCCTCAAACAAAAAGTTAGTTTGAATTGTACAGTAATATTATATTTGTTGATTAAAATACATATCAAATTCATTATCAACAACAATTTGTAACAAAATACAAAATACTGAATCTTATTCCGGGGGTTTTGATACATAATGCCGATAGCGGAGTAATAATAATATTTAAATACATTAAAACTCTCTTTGTGCTTGCTCATATTTACAATTGTCTCAGTTGAGTAGCGCCACAGTTCCAAAGTACATGTACTTGGAATTTGTATTAAATGTAAACTGTTTCAGAATTGATAACATAACGGAATATTGTATTGTTTGGTTCTTGAACCACCATGAAATCTACTGTATAACAAGAAATGTTCATTGATACTTTCCTTCGTGGTTTGAAGCCTTTTAGATTGTTTCGTGGTACAACCTTTCGTGGATATTCTCTAATGACAAACAGTAGACACGTATATCTTTCAAATTCGTTGAATTTATTTTCGTGGCTCAATACCTACCACGAAAACCACGAATGTTCATTTCATGTTATGCAGTATTATGCTTAATGCAGTGGTCAATGGGAATTCGAACATAGGGTTCACACCTTACAGAATAGCCAATCGAATTTCCTAAAGAACAAAATCCTCACATATGATCATATGTATCGTCGATTGACAAAGCCTTGTTTTTATCAAACTCTTCCATAGTATCATAGTTTCCAGTATCTGCTGGACTGGGTAGTTTATAATTGGCTTTAATGTGGTCATACTCACTCTCCATCTGATCGTCTTTACCATGATTGAATTTCTCTAATGAGTCATAATACTCCGATCGAAAATCAGTGGTATGGTGGTACAAATTATCTACTCTTTCATTCTTACGATCTAAACTATGTAAATGATTGTATGTATAGTCACACTCGGCTTGAATTGGGTCACCGTTGTTTTTCGACAATTCTGAATATGAGGTATTGTGAACAACATCAAGATCAACATAACGAGAAGAAGGTTCGTCAATGGCCACGTTTGCACCATGACGTGATTTAGTATGGTTTTGGTGTTTGTTTTGTCGTTTCCGACGTTTAATTATACACACAGCTGATGTGATTAGCACGACGATGACTAGACTTGCTGCAGTACCTAATACAGGAGGAAGTGGGACAGCTGACGAACCGTTAGACTCTATATCTATTGCTGCAACAGATGATATATCTGCTGAAGTTTGAGCATAGGATGGTATAGTATAGCTAGCACCGTTCAATACTATATCTATTGCTGCAACAGATGATATATTTGCTGAAGTTTGAGGAGAGGATGGTATAGTATAGCTAGCAACGTTAGATACTATATCTATTGCTGCAACGGATGATATATCTGCTGAAGTTTGAGGAGAGGATGGTATAGTATAGCTGTTCATGGCTGTATAAAGGTTACCTATTATAGGTGTAAGAGGAACACCATTCAAGGTTGGAGATGCCGATGGTAGAGTTGATTCATGTACATCTGACGATTTCTGAGCAGTAGAGGGCGCTGTCTGGTTGTTATCTTCCCGTTCACAAAGGACCGGTAAAGTTTTCTTACAGTTTTGAAATCGTAACTCTGGTGACGTTGCAGCGTTTGGCATTATATGAATTGAAACGCACTGGCTGTTATCTACTTTGGTATCTCCCCAATGGAAATGTTGAAACCTAAACATACCAATCCAATACGATTTTAATCTATCCAGTTCGTAGGTATGTTTTGGAATGCTTTTAGTATTTAAACCCAACAGCTCCTTCTTATTATGATCACATAACGAAAGAGCATCGATCCATGATCTATTCGAGTTATTCCCATACAGAGTTATCCCACTTTGGTTTGTGTAAGTACACAACAACGGATGTGAGAATGTGCAATCTTGTGGGCTATAAGTGTACTTGCTGCTATTTTTGCGAATTGTCATACAATTTCCAGTCTTGTTTAAAACCTGATCTGTACTCAGCTGTTTGTAATGACACATACATGAGTTGTTTTGACCACACAAACTGCTATTACGGGATCCACATATATGTCCTGAGCAGGGGATTCCTCTTTTATAAGTCGCACCATGTAAACAATAACATCTGGTCGCTGTTATTGCAAACTCCTCTGAAGAACATTGGTCAAAGCAAGTTTCTGTAGGGCTACGTACCTTTGAAATGTCAATACCATTCTCTTCAATTCTTGAAACAGAACTAATATCCTCAAGAAAACATCCCGTTATGTTGATCCAAGGTGATATCTGCACGTTAGCACCGATCCAAGCGTCCAACGAACCCGTATGATTCAAGATACGGATGTCGCAAGGATCAAATGTCCCGTTCCTGTCCAGTCCGGCTAGTTTACAACCAACCGTTTTGTTCGCATTTTGCCATGTCACGTTTGTATGACTGACTGTAACGTTTATATACTCACAGCTACATACAAGTCCTAGTACACCGATAACTAGGGGTACCAACCATAAATACGCCATACTTGGTGGTTTAACAGAACAAGTTACGATCCTGTCTGTGTAAACTACCAGGAAGTCAAATTGCATATGTCAATATTACCACAGCACTAGGGCCTAACAATGTGTGCACCAGGTAATATATGTTTACAGATAACCCACGACATATTATATTTGTCAATATTAACACAGCACTAGGGCTAAACAGTGTGTGCAACAGGTGATAAATATTTACAAATAAAACACGCGATAATGCAGGTATCAGCAACGCTCTTGCTTGTCGATGGATGTTTGTTGTTGACTGTATTTGATAGTCAAGTATTTATGAAAGATATGAAAGAGGTCTAGTTACATACACGACCAAAAGTGTGCTATGTGTACATTCCTTCTAAACTACACAAAGACACGAGGAGTCTGTTCATTATAATTAGGACCCCCTCATGATAAACCATGGTGAAGTTACTCCATGTCGTTTCTGTCTTTTTCTTAATAAATTGTCTGCTGTATTGTTATATAATGCTTTAGCGGGAAAGTAGAAGTGACCGATGAAGTTGAAAGCTCCTTCTTTACGCCTTAACCAGTAGTTGTGTGTGCAATTTTGGATGTTCGGCTCCATATGAATCCTTACAACGACCTTGTATCAATCCCCATACCGAATCATCGTATCGACATCGTGAACATTCTCCAAAACATCCTGTATGAATCTCAATATTTAACCATTTTGAAAGATCCCAGTGAATTCCTAGATATAGCCCAACTTTGTCCATTTCCCTAATTTATATGCATTTTAATATATTTTACAAGTTACAGTAAATAATGTAACTGTTTAATTCACATCATTAACATCCTTAAAACATTGATGTCATGTTTATTGTCATGACACCTGAACATGACATTAGATACTTACATTTTGAAAATAAATTATCGCGGCCCTTGTAGTGCATATTGTACAACCAGACGTGAATAAAGGGTGAAACGTTGTAAGATACTGTAACATGATTTATTTGAAGATGGCTGTGGCGTCCTGGTGATGAGTTTATCTCTGATAAGAAGTAACTTCCCTATGCGTATGTTTATCAGACAGTAATGAAGTATTCTTTATGTAACGTGATAAGAATGGGAAGATAACTCTTCGGTGTATGACAACTATCTAACAGTTCTGACATCATATAACATATAAAGTGGGTAATGTGATTGTCTACATGGACGGACAAGATATTCAACGTGAAGATATAATTTAATCTACATGTACGCTGCCCTTTGTGAACTGAGAAATTAATTATCAACAACGTTAAACCTATAGTACTAAAATTAGAAAAGAAATCCGTGGAAAGATCTGTAGCCAAACTCTTATACATATATTGACGTTAGTCATTGAATATGTATCTCTCAGTTACTCCAAATTTTTCTTATTGACGGAAAAATATCTATGTTGTATCAATATGACAGTTATTGAGTGTCTTATGTGCGGTTTTCTGTACGTTTATCATCAGTAAACACAAATCTACACCGTGTCTCAGCCTAGAAAACAGGAAGTTGATCGTCGCCGTATATTGTCCTGTATAAGAGGGCGCCAATCCTCTATCCCCTTGTATATATAAAGCCTTCCTGACTTCCTTAATGTCTCGCTATAAAAAAAAAAAGTAGGAAGGTTTTTAAAATGTATTGCTAAGTTTATCACTTACGTAGTGTCTACGCTGTTGTACGGTACTGGCAAGACGCTTATTATTAAAAAGGTTACTCAACACATAACAAAGCAAAACTAATTTAGGGATATTAAACACGGTTTTAATCAATTTGCATGAACAAAAATACAATTTGATGGAATATTTCTGAGAGAACCCATACCATTGTTGTATTGAAGATTGTATTCAGTATCAACAGCATTATCACAAAAGATCAATGCCTGTTTTATCAAACTTTTCCAAAAGATTATAATGTTAGGTGACCACTGAACTGTCCTTACAGTCTGACAATACGCGTTGTGTACTCATTTATATGGAAAGTGGATAAATATTTTCTCAAATGCTTAATCGTGCAAAATAAAATAGCATTGTCACAAGCCACCTAGCTGTAATTGTACTATCTACAGGATTTGTGTTGTCTGCCTCATACAAATAAGAGGAGTTATCCACATTTCTTGAAAACTTTGCTGTAGTTGTAATATCTACATGATATATATGTAGCCTGGTCCATATATATAGAAACAGCATCAACCTTTTTTGTATCACCTAGCTGTAGTTGTAATATCTGCAGGATGTGTGTTGCCTGTCCTACACAAATAAGAAGAGTTATCTACCGTTTTGAACCCCTTTCATTAGTTGTAATATCTACAGGATGTATGAATCCTGACCCATATATATAGAAACAGCATCAACCTTTCTTAAACCACCTAGCTGTTGTTTTAATATCTACATGATGTGTGTTGCCTGCCCAATACAAATAAGAAGATCTATCTACCTATCGTAAACCCCTTGCTTTACTTTTAATATGTTTGTTGTCTGGTCCAGTTCATTACTACACACGACAAAAAATGCTGGAGGTGTGACAGTACTTGTCTACATTGGATCATAGCCATACTCACATTGGTGAAATACTTTATTTAACAAATGATTACTTCGTGTGCTCCACCTTAGGTGTCAGAACGTTGAAATAGTATGTGACACACCATTTTAGTCATAAAATGTACTTATATCAAGTTTGTGCTTCCAAAAAACAATATATGAAACAAAGCGAATGGAAATATGAACAGAAAAGATGACGTTCATATAGCTGTTGTACTGTGGCTTAGGTGTAAATAAATCAGTAAAATGTTTTGCATGAAATTCCCTAAAAACATACCCGGAGGTCGCATACTGAATCAACATATTAGTTTTTATCATAATATGTGCCAATTTCATAAAAGACTAAGTGGTGAAAAATTGTGTGAATTTGACTGCTTGGAACGCGTTACTAATAGTAAGAACGTCCTATTCTTTAAAAGTTGTCCTCACATACATGTTTAGATATCTCTTTTTGAACTAGAAGAGTAATAATACAACAGATTTAACAATGATATTTCACCCACTCACATATTAAAAAAAAAAAAAAACATCAGTCGTTTCTAACTTATCAAAAATGAACTAAAAATGGACAATACATAACAGAACAAATGGGTTTATTCATCTTTTGCCGTGAAACAGTCATCAGAGCGACCCGTCCTTTGAAGTCAACTCTTTCAACAAATTGAAAACGCAAACCCCTATATCGTTAACATTTACGGATAGTTGAGTACAGAAAGAAATACAAATGTCCCCTACTCCGGAGACTTGTCAATACCTCCTTGTGTTGTTATATAGTCGTATGTGGCGGAAGTATGGCCACACACATCGTACACTTGACACTCGCGGTTTTCAGGTCTAATGTGTTCATAATGTACCGCAGCAATATCGGAACTAGCGACCTCCTGTCTGTTACTTGAGGCCTGAGTATCATACCTTTTTTTTCTGAATCTGTATATGATCACAAAGATGACAACAGCCAACAACGTGACGAGTATACCACATACTACCCCGACAGATAGCGAAATGACGCTGAGACCCCCTGGTTGAGCAGTATTTGTCGTTTGAACTGTTTCTGTGGTGGTAAAAACCAAAGTGCTGAGGCGTTTTGGGAGTTTTGGTTCTGGTTGGTTACATAATAAAGGTAGTCGGGAATAGCATTTCCTCACGAAGGTATTCAGCTTGCCGTCCTTGCTGACCGATGCAGACAGACAATCGAATTCTTTTCCTGACGGTGTGCTGTTTCCCCAACTGAATGATTGTTTACGAAACAAACCAACCCAATATCTCCCAGACCGTTTTCTTTTAGGGAACTGTCGGTCAAAAAACTGGCTTCTGTGGTCACGATGACAGGCAAAGCCTGCTTCTGTCCAGTTCATCTTCTCTTGGTAACGACGTACTTTGTTTCTTCTTTGGCAAAGAAATGCATGTTTATCACTGCAGTTGGTTGTTGTCAGTTGCCTATTTATCGTTGATTTACAGTTTCCTATTCTGTTATCACTACGTAAATCAAGGACATCGTACCAGCAGAGACAGGTTTTTGACCACAACGTAGTATCACCACAAAATTCGCCGACGTCAATTTGGCATGGTGTGGCCATGCAATAGTCGTAGTCCGTATTTCTGACCGGCCCTGGAGTGTCCAAACACACACATTTGTCAATCGTTAATCCGAAACTTGTTCCATCACAGAATTTGTAACATTCTGTGATGCTATAACTTCCAGCTTCCGATGTCATTTGCTGAATGTCCATTTGGTAGCAACCACTGAATCTCATCCACTTTGAGTACTGAACATGTGCTCCTATCCAGTATTGTGTAGACAACTCTGAATTGTCGGTCACGCCTTGCACTCGCACATCTTCCAATCTGTCGGCGATAAATGCTCGTCCAAGTAAATGGCAGTCTGAGTTTTGCATTCCTTCCGTCCATGTCTTCTTGTCAGGAAATACCTCTGCGGGGGTCCAAACATACGCACCACAGAGAGTAACTTTCGTCGTACAAAGAAAACACAACCATGCTAGTGGACTCCCCATCGTTATTTATATAGTATCAGATATAGTCTCTATACCAGTGTATTACGCCAAGTACAGTAAGACGATCTGCCCATCACATCCGGACGATGATTCAACCAATAGTACACGATACTGCGATAGTTTAAAATACATGCTCTACTATCGTTCCAGCATATCCTAATAACTCACTGACACACTTCAGATTTCAGATAAACTTACGCGAAAACAAACAACCACTTAAATTTTTCTCAGTAAACAGTTATTGCGTGTGCGTGGAAATTCATCATTTCATTTTTTTGGGGGAAAAAACAGATTTAATCTAATCCCTATCTATGCCAAAATTTAATGAAGTACAATCATAAATTTCAATTGTGTTTATTTCAACATATATTTCTTTTCGTTAATTACGGCATAAACTTAACCTTGTCTCATTATGAATTTACCAGGTAAATAATCAAATTATATACAACAAGGTTACCGCGAGCGGTATATAATACGCCCGTCACACATTGAATGAGCAGTTGTTTGTATGATTGAAATATATGAAATATTTGTGAGTAATTGATATTAAAAGAGAAATCATTCAACATAACTGGTAGATCAATGAGTGCAATACAACATCATGGAACGCATGCATCGCATTAATGAAACCAAGGGTAATAACTCCAGTAATTATGGTCGGATAATGGCGGTTATCGAACTTGTCCGTGGTTTCATGGTAATTAACCTTGTTGTGAAGTTTGAAGTTAATCCGTTAATAATTACTCGAGATATCGAGCGGACAC